>NC_091199.1:15474468-15754468 GCF_040958095.1 Procambarus clarkii | reverse complement strand
TATGGTAATATCACCGAATTTTTCAGTTCTGGTTTACACTTAGTATCTGTTTGTAGAACGGTTTTTTTTGCTTGACCAAACGAAAGATCCAAGATCGATTTTGGGCATTTTAACTTCTTCCCAATTTCAAATATATTTGCTATTTCTTCATCAAAAAATTCCGGACTGTAAACTCGCAGGGCTCCGAGAAACATACCAGAAAAAAACTGACCGCTTGACCTGAACATGATGATTTGAATAGAAATGTACATACGAGCACACATTGGTAGGTTTCCTATACACATTGAATTTGAAACTCCTACCAATTCTATGAATCATGATGTCTAAAAAAGGCAGAACACCATTCACTTCGTTCTCAATTGTGAATTTAATTGATGGAACCAGCGAATTAATTTGATTGAGAAAATCAGTTTCGTCATGATTAACCGGCCACAGACATAAAATATCGTCAACGTATCTATACCAAAGCAAATTTTAGGGTAAAATCCTGGGAAGGATATTTGTTTCGAAACATTCCATGTACAGATTGCTCAAAACAGGGGAGAGGGAATTACCCATCGCCATGCCAAATGTTTGTTTATAAAATGAATCATTAAAGCTGAAATAATTATCTTTAATGCACAATTTTATAAGTTCAATAATCGTGTTAGTAGGTAAAGTTAAATTATACCTTTGGAGTAGATCCCGTAAGAATGACAACAGATCATCAACAGGAACCCTAGTGAACAGAGCCATCACATCAAAACTCACAAGTTTAAAATCATAATTTAATTTCAAACTAGACAACTTGTTAACCAAGTCCAAGTTGTTTGTTATGTTTAAGTTGGAAATGGAACCTACTACTGGAGACAAGACTTGGACAAGCCATTTGGAAAGTCTATATGCCACAGATCCAACAGAATTAATAATAGGTCTTACAGGATTATTGGGTTTGTGTGGGAGAGAAGGGGAACGACTTAAAAACTTAGGAATCAACTCTTTATCGTTCTTGAGCAAGGTTTTAAGAGTTTAGTTGAAATGAGCAATAACTCATTCAATAGGGTCACTTAACAGGTAAGTAAGTGTCTGTCCTCCAATAACTGGTTAATTTTTTGGACGTAGTCTTCTTTGTCCATGATGACAACAGCATTGGATTTATCACCTTTAGTGATATGTAGAGAGTTATCTTTTTTGAGGGTTTTGAACGCTCGCATAAACCTCTCTGGACAATTAGGCACAATACCTTTAAGTAAAGACCCTTACACCATTCCCTTGCAAATATTGATGTCATCAGCTGATATCTCACTAGATTTCTCCAAATTGCAAAAACGTTTGGCAATATTTACATAATTCACATCCCTATTCAATATGGAGAAACTCAGACCGTAACCAAGAGCAGTCATCGTATCATTATCAAGTTGTTTACTAGAGAGATTAATAACGAAGTCAGTGTTGGCGTGTTTATTCCAATCACTTTGTTGAATAAACCTATTTAATTTTGAATCAAGCTTTGTACTTACATTCGTGCAGGCAGATCTCATAGCGGAGTAACAATAATCCATCATCGGGCGATTCCATTCCAAAGGTACAGCTTGAGAAAAGGAATACTTACGGCTGCTCAACACCTTAAAACATTCCCGTACTTCTAATTTAAGCAAATCAATATTTTTACCAATATTTTTTCACATGTGGTTATTCTCCATACTTGGATCAGTGTTTTTGTGATCGTTGCTGCATATATTATATATATATATATATATAATGTCGTACCAACTCAATGGACCCCTCCCACCGTCGGAAGCAACCCCTGGCGTCGCACTCTTCGCCAATCGAGCAGAAGACTTAAAACCGGTAGACGGGTTGCTTCCGACGGTGGGAGGGGTCATTGCACCCCACTCGGCAGCTACCGCCCCCCCTCAAACTGGACAAACCCCAGCCAATAAGCCTTAGTGGCTTGCCTCGCCACGGTCCATTAACCTCACTGGGTGCGTGGGGTTTAGGGTGAAAACCGACAAGCGGCCCGACAACTTTGCACCAAGCATTCCCAAACCCAAAAAGAAAATATCAACTGCCCTAAAGCTGGGCACATGGAACGTCAGGACACTGACACCAGATTTCTCTGACGACCTGCAAGAAATCAACGACGCCCGAAAAACAGCAATCATCGATAGAGAGCTGAGCAAACTGCAGATGAATATTGTTGCTCTCCAAGAGACCAGGCTCCCAGGATCAGGATCTGTGAGAGAGAGGACCTTCTCTTTCTTCTGGCAAGGAAAACCTCCAGATGAGACCAGAGAACATGGTGTGGGATTTGCCATCAGGAATGCATTATTGGGGCACATTATGCCACCTACGAGGAAAACTGAACGAATTCTGTCTCTGCAACTGCACTCTCAAACAGGACCAGTCAATGTAATTAGTGTATATGCACCAACTCTGACTTCTCTAGCAGAGGCAAAGGAAAAATTCTATGATGACTCTGTTGAGCCATAGCGAGAATCCCTGTAAAGGAGCCACTGTTCATCCTCGGCGACTTCAATGCCAGAGTGGGTGCCGACCACACCTTTTGGCCCACTTGTCTGGGTCAATTCGGCACAGGGAGGATAAATGAGAACGGGTAACGTCTGCTAGAACTCTGCTGCGTTCATGGTCTCTTGTGTCACCAACACGTTCTTCGGCACAAAGCCTTAACACTGAGTCTCTTGGAGACACCCCAGATCCAAGCACTGGCACCAGCTTGACCTGATTCTTACCAGGTGTACAAGTATACCCAGCATCAAGATTATGCGTAGCTACCAGAGTGCTGTCTGTGACACCGACCCCTCCCTGGTATGTAGCAGGGTAAAGATGCAAACAAAGAGGATTCATCACTCGAAAAAGGAGGGCATCTACAGGAGAAATGCAAGAGAAATGCAAGAGAAATGCAGGGAACAGAAGGAGCCACTCTTCGTAGCCTTCATAGATCTGACGAAGGCCTTTGACCTCGTCAGCAGGGATGAACTGTTCAAGATCCTTCCCAAGATCGGATGCCCACCCAGGCTCATCAGATCTTTCCACGAGAGCATGAAGGGCACCGTGGTCTTTGATGGCCTAACATCAGACGCCTTTGACATCCGAAGTGGAGTAAAGCAGCGCTGCATCCTGGCTCCAACCCTATTCAGGATTTTCTTCGCAGTTATGGTACAGTACGTCTTCGGATCTGCCACAGAAGGCATCTACCTTTGGACCAGGTCGGATGGAAAGCTCTTTAACCTCGCCAGGCTGAGAGCCAAGACGAAGGTTCGGCTGAGGTGTTTGCGCGACTTTCTTTTTGCTGACGACCGTAGCAGTCACCGCCCACTCAGCCAAAGACCTCCAACGGCTCACGACCCGCTTCAGCGAGGCCTCTCAGGCTTTCGGACTCACCAACAGCCTGAAGAAAACACAGATGTTGGAGCACTGAGTGGACTCCCCACCTGACATCGGCATTCCAAATTGGAGTCGCTCACGACTCTGTGTACCTGGGCTCCACAATCTCTGACTCCCTATGCATGCGATGAGTCACAATAACGTGGCTGAAGTATGTTGACCAGACCACACACTAGAAGTTGAAGGGACGACGACGTTTCGGTCCGTCCTGGACCATTCTCAAGTCGATTGAGAATGGTCCAGGACGGACCGAAACGTCGTCGTCGTCCCTTCAACTTCTAGTGTGTGGTCTGGTCAACTCTGACTCCCTCTCTCTTGATATGGAGCTAAACAAATGCATCGGTAAGGCCTCTACTACCATGACCAGACTGACAGTGTGGGCCAACAATAAGCTGACTGAGCATACAAATATCCAGGTTACAGAGCCTGTGTCCTGAGCACTCTCCTTTATGGCAGTGAGTCTGACACTCCGTGCCCGTCAGGAAAGACAGCTGAATTCCTACCACATCATTAGGTCGTCAGATATCATTATTCCCAAATCCTTTACATGCTGCTTTACTATAGGCACATTTGATTGTGTTTTGTACCCTGTATTATGTTTAAGGTCCTTATTTTTACCGTACCTGAGTACCTGGAATTTATCAGTTAAACATGTTATTTTCTGTTACCCAGTCGAAAACGTTATTAATATCTGCTTGAAGTTTTTCAATGTCTTCAGCAGAGGTAATTTTCATGGTGATTTTTGTGTCATCTGCAAAGGATGATACAAAGCTGTGACTTATTTTTTCTATATCTGATATGAGAATAAGGAAAAGCAGTGGTGCAAGGACTGTACCCTGAGGTATAGAGCTTTTAACTGCGCTTGGACTATTTTATATGGTTGACTGTTACTCTTTGTGCTCTGTTCGACAGAAAACTGAATATCCAGCGTCCTACTTTACCGGTTATTCAAATTGACCTCATTTTGTGTGCCATCACTGCATGGTCACATTTATCGAATGTGTTTGCGAAGTCCGTGTATACCACATCTGCATTCTGTTTTTCTTTTAATGCCTCAGTGACTTTGTCGTAGTGCTCAAGTAGCTGTGAGAGGCATGATCTTCCCGCTCGAAATCCATGTTGGCCTGGGTTGTGAAAGTCATTGGTCTCCATGTAACTGATGACCTGACTCCTAATCACTCAAATACTTTTTTTGTAGGACGCTAGTGCAACTGGTCTATAATTCTTTGCCAATGCTTTGCTCCCTCCTTTGTGTAGAAGGGCTATGTCTGCTACTTTAAGTGCATCTGGTATTTCCCCCGTGCGTCCAAGCCCTTCCTCTACACTATACTGAGTGCCTCTGCTTCTGGCACTTTGCATTTCTTTATAAAATTGAATTCCATGAATTTGAACCCGAAGCTGAGTGCATGGGCATGTTTTCAACTTCTTTCAAAATCTGCTACGCTTGTGTTGATATCAGTTATATTTACAGGGATTTGGATATCACGCATAAAGAAGTTGTCCAGATCTTCCACTTTCATGTTTATTGGAGTGACAAACATGTCCTCATACTGCGTTTTTAGGATTTCACCAATTTCTTTGTCATCCTCCGTGAATGAACCTTCACTTGTACTAATAGGTCCAATACTGGCAGTGGTTTTTGCATATGTGAAGAAATATTTGGGGTTTTCCTTTATTTCCTGAATTGCTTTCTGTTCTAGTTGCCTTTTTTCAATCTGATACGAGTTTCATTTTCTGCTCGATTTCTTCAATCTCCTTGTTTAAATTAATCCTTCTTTGTATGGAAAGTCTTGTCTGCTGAAGCATTTCTTATTTTTTTCCTTCTTATGTAGTGTCGTCTGCGTTCTCTTTCTACATTGGACCTCTTTCTGGCTCTCCTCAAAGGAACACGTTTCAGGCAGACTTGATATGCTTCCGAAGTCAGTTTTTCTATTCCTTCTGCAGGATTTTTATGATATAAAACAGTTCCCCATGGAATGTTTGTAAGATCCCTGTTTATTGTCTCCCCAGTCTATCCTTTTATTATTAAAAATGAATTTATTGAATAACCCCTCTCGCTAGATTATTGCTTTAGGTCTATTCTAAGTATTGATGGTAGTTTGCACTTCAATGAGCTACGCCTGGGCGTACATGTCTCATGTTGAGACGTGATGAATCTTAATTTTGCAAAAAAATTCCTCTGAGGGAAGGACCACAGTGGAGGAGTTAACAAGACTGAGTGTTATTAAACTCACTAAGTAAGATGGAGACTCACTCCATACTCTTACCTCGGAACACTTGCAACTGACACTTGGTCCCAGCAGCAGATGAAGAGGCGCCAGCTGTCCCAGCAGCAGATGAAGAGGCGCCAGCTGTCCCAGCAGCAGATGAAGAGGCGCCAGCTGTCCCAGCAGCAGATGAAGAGGCGCCAGCTGTCCCAGCAGCAGATGAAGAGGCGCCAGCTGTCCCAGCAGCAGATGAAGAGGCGCCAGCTGTCCCAGCAGCAGATGAAGAGGCGCCAGCTGTCCCAGCAGCACATGAAGAGGCGCCAGCTGTCCCAGCAGCACATGAAGAGGCGCCAGCTGTCCCAGCAGCACATGAAGAGGCGCCAGCTGTCCCAGCAGCACATGAAGAGGCGCCAGCTGTCCCAGCAGCACATGAAGAGGCGCCAGCTGTCCCAGCAGCACATGAAGAGGCACCAGCTGTCCCAGCATCTTGGACAGTGGAAGAAGGCTTTCCACCCTTCTTATACTTTTTATCAATTTTCTCTCTAGCAATCGTGGTCTCCTCTGTACAGGAAGAATGACATGTCGTTAGCGAGAGACGAGAAAGAGGATGGAGAGATTGAGTAGAGATGAGGAGGGAAGGAGGGAATGGGGGGGGGGGATGTATAGAGGTAGGAAGAGAGGGAGCAAGGGTAGGTTGAGAAGGAGGCAGAGAGGGAGATACCTAGGAGGAAGTCTCGGGTGTTGACTAGACCTGGGAGGAAGCCTCGGGTGTTGACTAGACCTGGGAGGAAGCCTCGGGTGTTGACTAGACCTGGGAGGAAGCCTCGGGTGTTGACTAGACCTGGGAGGAAGCCTCGGGTGTTGACTAGACCTGGGAGGAAGCCTCGGGTGTTGACTAGACCTGGGAGGAAGCCTCGGGTGTTGACTAGACCTGGGAGGAAGTCTCGGGTGTTGACTAGACCTGGGAGGAAGCCTCGGGTGTTGACTAGACCTGGGAGGAAGTCTCGGGTGTTGACTAGACCTGGGAGGAAGCCTCGGGTGTTGACTAGACCTGGGAGGAAGCCTCGGGTGTTGACTAGACCTGGGAGGAAGCCTCGGGTGTTGACTAGACCTGGGAGGAAGCCTCGGGTGTTGACTAGACCTGGGAGGAAGCCTCGGGTGTTGACTAGACCTGGGAGGAAGCCTCGGGTGTTGACTAGACCTGGGAGGAAGCCTCGGGTGTTGACTAGACCTGGGAGGAAGCCTCGGGTGTTTACTAGACCTGGGAGGAAGCCTCGGGTGTTGACTAGACCTGGGAGGAAGCCTCGGGTGTTGACTAGACCTGGGAGGAAGTCTCGGGTGTTGACTAGACCTGGGAGGAAGCCTCGGGTGTTGACTAGACCTGGGAGGAAGCCTCGGGTGTTGACTAGACCTGGGAGGAAGCCTCGGGTGTTGACTAGACCTGGGAGGAAGCCTCGGGTGTTGACTAGACCTGGGAGGAAGCCTCGGGTGTTGACTAGACCTGGGAGGAAGCCTCGGGTGTTGACTAGACCTGGGAGGAAGCCTCGGGTGTTGACTAGACCTGGGAGGAAGCCTCGGGTGTTGACTAGACCTGGGAGGAAGCCTCGGGTGTTGACTAGACCTGGGAGGAAGCCTCGGGTGTTGACTAGACCTGGGAGGAAGCCTCGGGTGTTGACTAGACCTGGGAGGAAGCCTCGGGTGTTGACTAGACCTGGGAGGAAGCCTCGGGTGTTGACTAGACCTGGGAGGACACACTCAAGTACTAACTGCCAATAACTCTGCTATAAATACTTGACCTACAAAAGCACAAGGACACGGTAAAAAAATTATGTTAAGACGATCAATACGTTACCAGGTACAACCAATAGTTTACTATTACCTTTTTTTAAATCCAGGAGAGTCCTTACTGTAGGTTGTAAGTTGAGGCCGGTCTATTGCTGCAAGTTACAGGGACAAGAGGAGACGTGTTTACTCTCGCAGCTAAGTCAGCACTACCTCAGGTCTTAATAGTCCTCATCCAGTGTACCACACACAAGACCACACTGTGTCATCCAGTGTACCCCACACAAGACCACACTGTGTCATCCAGTGTACCCCACACAAGACCACACTGTGTGTCATCCAGTGTACCCCACACAAGACCACACTGTGTGTCATCCAGTGTACCCCACACAAGACCACACTGTGTGTCATCCAGTGTACCCCACACAAGACCACACTGTGTGTCATCCAGTGTACCCCACACAAGACCACACTGTGTCATCCAGTGTACCCCACACAAGACCACACTGTGTGTCATCCAGTGTACCCCACACAAGACCACACTGTGTCATCCAGTGTACCCCACACAAGACCACACTGTGTGTCATCCAGTGTACCCCACACAAGACCACACTGTGTCATCCAGTGTACCCCACACAAGACCACACTGTGTGTCATCCAGTGTACCCCACACAAGACCACACTGTGTGTCATCCAGTGTACCCCACACAAGACCACACTGTGTGTCATCCAGTGTACCCCACACAAGACCACACTGTGTGTCATCCAGTGTACCACACACAAGACCACACTGCGTGTCATCCAGTGTACCCCACACAAGACCACACTGTGTGTCATCCAGTGTACCCCACACAAGACCACACTGTGTCATCAGTCTGAACCTGATCTAATATACAACAACGAATCGTTCAGCAACCTTTGATGTAGAAGAGTAATCCCCCGTTAATTAAAAGTAATCCCCCTCGTGGATTATCAAGGCCTCAACATAGCCGACAGCATTATTATCTATGCATATGATACGAGTTGACCTGGCCCTGTGATAGCACCTGGCCCGTGAGGAGACCTGGCCCTGTGTTAGCACCTGGCTCGTGAGGAGACCTGGCCCTGTGTTAGCACCTGGCTCGTGAGGAGACCTTTGTTAGGAATAGGGAGGGTGGACCATAGTGTAGCAGTCAGCAGTCACGCACACAGTCAACAGTTGGGTGTTTAGCTGTCAACAGTCACGCACTGTTATGGCCACTCTTAACCTGTTTTATAACTTCTTTTATGATACTACCCAAAGTCAATGGTAAGCTTTCAAGAACTGGCGGATGGCAAGTAACAATGCAAGGGAAAAATGCGGTTAAACAAGACGTAATTACACTATCAATATATTATCACTTTCATTTACACCTTCACCAATATATATTATACATGTAAGCATTACTACAGATAATTTACGCTGTGTTGCTTTCACTCAGGATACTCAATCGATCTGCAGTGTTCATCAAGTCCCAGCGAGTCTACTATCTTCACATATACGTCGTCCACGCTCAATGGTAATCACCAGCGAGTTCACCTTCAACATGGGTCAGTCCACACATACTCACGATGTCACAATACCCCACATCCGCTCTCCAGATACCCACCGGCAGAAGGTTTCAGCAACTTGCTGACACGGGTTTCATATAATCACATTCAGGGGTAGTTAACCCCCGGGTTGAAGTCTCTAGCAACACACTAGCAGCACTTCTCAGCAGACGAAAACTACTGTCATCTCTTAACTCCTCTTGGCCAATTCCAGGGTACGTCAGTCTATACAACACTACACAAATCCAGCAGTTAACACACTGCTACTACCGACGGAGGCCAAGTTTTAGACTGCCCAATGAACTGCTCTCCTCAGCGCAATCGCCTCCTCATGTCACCTCTGTGAACATGAACGTCATTAGCCAGACAGTATACTGGGTGACCTTAGGATAACTCCCACCAGGGAACTGAAACTGCAATTGTATTCACAACCTAGATGGCGTTGATATTGTTACGCCACCCACCAGAGGTCATCATCACCGTCTTCACCTCCTAATTGAGGTATGAAACAGGAGCCTTTCACCGACGCCACATCACCGCCAACAGATAGCGTTGTCTGCGTCTCGCCTAATAATTGGGAGTTGGAGTGCAGGTCCATAGATGGCACCGAAATCGCCCCTCCACACTCCGGCGAAGGTGTTGATACCATAACAACCACACAAACAACAGTTGTGGCGATAGCAGTCAGCAGTCATGCACACATTCAACAGCTGGGGGTGGAGCTGTCAGCAGTCATGCACATAGTGACCTGCTGGGGGTGTAGCAGTCAACAGTCATGCACACAATCAACACCTGGGGTGTAGCTGTCAGCAGTCATGCACACTATGAAGAGCTGGGGTCTAGCTGTCACCAGTCATGTTCACTGTCAACAGCTGGAGATGTAGCTGTCAGCAGTTACACAGTCAACATCGGGGGTGTAGCGGTCAGCAGTCACACAGTTAACAGGTGAGGTGTAGCAGTCATCGGTCATGCACACCGGTCAACAGCTGGGGTGTAGCTGTTAGCAGTCATGCACACAGTCAACAGCTGGGGTGTAGCTTTCAGCAGTCATGCACGCTATCAACAGCAGGGGTGTAGCAGTCAGCAGTCACACACACTCACATTCAACAGATTGGGATGTAGCTGTCAGCACTCATGCAACACAGTCAACAGCTGGGATGTAGCTGTCAGCAGTCATGCACACGGTCAACAGCTGTGGGTGTAGCTGTCAACAGTCATGCACTCAGTCAACAAAAGGAGGTGTAGCTGTAGACAATCAGGCACAAAGTCAACAGCTGGGCTGTAGCTTTCAGCAGTCACACACACACAGTCAACAGCTGGGGTGTTGACTGGCAGCTGTCAGCTGTCAACAGTCACACATACACACAGTCAACAGCTGGGGTGTAGCAGTCAGCAGTCATGCACACTGTCAACAGTTGGGGTGTAGCTGTCAGCAGTCATGCACACTGTACACAGGTGGAGGTGTTGCTATCAGCAGTCACGCTCACAGTCAACAGCTTGTGTGTAGCAGTCAGCAGTCACACACACACACAGTCAACAGCTGGGGTGTAGCAGTCAGCTGTCATTCACACAGTCAACATCTCGGGTGTAGCTGTCAGCATTCATGCACACAGCCAACAGCTGGAGATGAAGCTGTCTGCAGGCATGCATACTGTCAACAGCTGGCGTTGTAGCTGTCAGCAGTCATGCACACAGTCAACAGCTGGTGTTGTAGCTGTCAGCAGTCATGCACACAGTCAACAGCTGTTGTGTAGCTGTCAGCAGTCATGCAAACATTCAACAGCTGGAGGTGTAGCAGTCAGCAGTCATGCTCACTGTCAACAGCTTGGGTGTAGCTGTCAGCAGTCATGCACACTGTCAACAGCTGGAGGTGTAGCTGTCAGCAGTCATGTACACAGTCAACAGCTGGAGTATAGCTGATATCAGTCACACACTCAGTCAACAGCTGGGATGAAGCAGTCAGCAGTCATGAACGCAGTCAAAAGCTGGGGTGTAGCTGTCAGCAGTCACACTTTCAACAGCTGGGGTGTAGGTGTCAGCAATCACACCGTCAACAGCTGGGGGTGTAGCAGTCAGCAGTCATGCTCACTGTCAACAGCTTGGGTGTAGCAGTCAAAAGTCATGCACACTGTCAACAGCAGGAGGTGTAGCTATCAGCAGTCATGCACACAGTCAACAGCTGGAGGTGTAGCTGTCAGAAGTCACATAGTCAACAGCTGGGGGTGTAGCAGTCAGCAGTCATGCTCACTGTCAACAGCTGGAGGTGTAGCTGTCAGCATTATTGCGCACATTCAGCATCTGGGGTGTATCTGTCAGCAGTCATGCACAATGTGAAGAGCTGGAGGTGTAACTCTCAGCAGTCATGCACACAGTCAACAGCTGGGGTGTAGCTCTCAGCAGTCATGCACGCTGTCAACAGCTTGGTTGTAGCAGTCAGCAGTCACACACACACACATTCAACAGCTGGGGAGTAGCTGTCAGCAGTCATGCACACAGTCAACATCTGGGGTGTAGCTGTCAGCAGTCACGCACAAAGTCAACAGCTGGAGATGAAGCTGTCTGCAGTCATGCACACAGTCAACAGCTGGGGTGTAAATGTCAGCAGTCATGCACACAGCCAACAGCTGGGGTGTAGCTCTCAGCAGTCATGCACACGGTCAACAGCTGGGGTGTAGCAGTCAGAAGTCATGCACACTGTCAACAGCCTGGGAGGAGTTGTCAGCAGTCATGCACACTGACAACAGCTGGGGTATAGCTGTGAAAAATCATGAACACAGTCAACAGCTGGCGCGTAGCTGTCAGCAGTCATGCACACACAGAGTCAACATCTGGGGGTGTAGCTGTCAGCAGTCATGCACACAGTCAACACTTGGGGTGTAGCTGTCATCAGTAACGTTCAAAGTCAACAGCTAGGGTGTAGCCGTCAGCAGTCTAACACACACAGTCAACAGCTGCAGGTGTACCTATCAGCAGTCATTCACACAGTCAACAGCTGGGGTGTAGCTGTCAGCAGTCTAACACACACAGTCAACAGCTGGGATGTAGCTGTCAGCAGTCACACATTCAACAGCTGGGGGTGTAGCAGTCAGCAGTCATGCACACACAGTCAACACCTGGGCGATAGCTGTCAGTAATCATGCACACTGTAAACAGCTGGAGGTGTAACTGTCAGCAGTCATGCACACAGTCAACAGCTGGGGGTGTAGGTGTCTGCAGTCATGTACACAGTGAACAGCTGGGGATGTAGCTGTCAGCAGTCACACATTAAACAGCTGGGGGTGTAGCAGTCAGCAGTCATGCACACAGCCAACAGCTGGGGTGTAGCAGTCAGCAGTCATGCACACAGTCAACAACTAGGGTGTAGCTGTCAGCAGTCATGCACACAGTCAACAGCTGGAGGTGTTGCTGTTAGCAGTCATGCAAACATTCAACAACTGGGATGTAGCTGTCAGCAGTCATGCACACGGTCAACAGCTGGAGGTGAAGCTATCAGCAGTCACGCTCACAATCAACAGCTGGGGTGTAGCAGTCAGCAGTCATGCACACATTCAACACATGGGATGTAGCTGTCAGCAGTCATGCACGCTGTCAACAGCTGAATGTGTAGCTGTCAGCAGTCATGCACACAGTCAACAGCTGGGGTGTAGCTATCAGCATTCACACAGTCAACAGCTGGGGGTGTAGCTATCAGCAGTCGTGAACGCTGTCAACAGAAGGGGTGTAGCAGTCAACAGTCACACACACACAGTCAATAGCTGGGGAGTAGCAGTCAGCAGTCATGCACACAGTCAACATCTGGGGTGTAGCTTTCAGCAGTCATGCACACAGTCAACAGCTGAGGTGTAGCAGTCAGCAGTCATGCACACAGTCAACAGCTGGAGGTGTAGCACTCAGCAGTCACACACACACACACAGTTAACAGCTGGGAATGTAGCTGTCAGCAGTAATGCACAGAGTCAACAGCCGGAGTTGTAACTGTCAGCAGTCATGCACACAGTCAACAGCTGGGGTATAGCTGTCAGCAGTAACGCTCACAGTCAACAGCTGGGATGTAGCAGTAAGCAGTCATGCATTGTGTCAACATTTGGGGTGTAGCTGTGAGTAGTCATGCACACAGTCAACAGCTGGGGTGTAGCTGTCAGCAGTAATGCACACATTCAACAGCTGGGGTGTAGCAGTCAGCAGTCATGCACACAGTCAACACCTGGGGTGTAGCAGTCAGCAGTCACACACGCAGTCAACAGCTAGAGGTATAGCTGTCAGCAGTCATGCACACATTCAACAGCTGGGGTGTAGCTGTCAGCAATCATGCACACAGTCAACAGCTTTGGGTGTAACAGTAAACAGTCATGCACACAGTCAAAAGCTTTGGTGTAGCTGTCAGCAGTCACACACACACAATCAACACCTGAGGTGTAGCTGTCAGCAGTCATGCACACTGTCAACAGTTGGAGGTGTAGCTGTCAGCTGTCATGCACACAGTCAACAGTTGGAGGTGTAGCTTTCAGCAGTCATGCACACAGTCAACAGCTGGGGTGTAACTGTCAGCAGTCACACAGTCAACAGCTGGGGGTGTAGCTATCAGCAGTCGTGCATGCTGTCAACAGAAGGGGTGTAACAGACAGCAGTCACACACACACAATCAACACCTGAGGTGTAGCTGTCAGCAGTCATGCACACAGTCAACTGCTGAGGTGTAGCAGTCAGCAGTCATGCACACAGTCAACAACTAGAGGTGTAGCAGTCAGCAGTCTCACATACACACAGTTAACAGCTGGGGGTGTCGCTGTCAGCAGTCATGCACACAGTCAACAGCTGGAGGTGTAGCTGTCAGCAGTCATACACACAGTCAACAGCTGTTGGTGTAGCAGTCAGCAGTCATGCACATTGTCAACAGGAAGGGGTGTTGCTGTCAGCAGTCAAGCACACAGTCAACAGCTGGGGGTGTAGATTTCAGCAGTCATGTACACAGTCAACAACTGGGGTGTAGCTGTCAGCAGTCATGCACACAGTAAACATCTGGGGGTGTAGCTGTCAGCAGTCACACATTCAACAGCTGGGGGTGTAGCAGTCAGCATTCATGCACAGTCAACAGCTGGGGTTTAGCTGTCAACAGTCACGGACACTGTCAACAGCTGGAGGTGTAGCTGTCAGCAGTCATGCACACAGTCAACAGCAGGGGGTGTAGCTGTCAGCAGTCATGCACACAGTCAACAGCTGGGGTTTAGCTGTCAACAGTCATGCACACAGTAAACAGCTGGGGTGTAGCAGTCAGCAGTCATGCACACAGTCAACAGCTGGAGTGTAGCTGTCAGCAGTCATGCACACAGTCAACAGTTGGGGTGTAGCTGACAGCAGTCACACACACAGTCAACAGCTGGGGTGTAACAGTCAGCAGTCACACAGTCAACAGCTGGGGGTGTAGCAGTACTCAGTCACACAGTCCACAGCTGGGGTGTAGCTGTCAGCAGTCTCACAGTCAACAGTTGGGGGGTGTAGATGTCAGCAGTCTCACAGTCAACAGCTGGGGGTGTAGCGCTCACGCACACAGTCAACAGTTGGGGTGTAGCTGTCAGCATTCATGCATACAGACAACAGCTTGGGTGTAGCAGTCATCATTTATTTACACAGTCAACAGCTGGAGTATAGCTGATATCAATCACACACTCAGTCAACAGCTGGGATGAAGCAGTCAGCAGTCATGAACGCAGTCAAAAGCTGGGGTGTAGCTGTCAGCAGTCACACTTTCAACAGCTGGGGTGTAGGTGTCAGCAATCACACCGTCAACAGCTGGGGGTGTAGCAGTCAAAAGTCATGCACACTGTCAACAGCAGGAGGTGTAGCTATCAGCAGTCATGCACACAGTCAACAGCTGGAGGTGTAGCTGTCAGAAGTCACATAGTCAACAGCTGGGGGTGTAGCAGTCAGCAGTCATGCTCACTGTCAACAGCTGGAGGTGTAGCTGTCAGCATTATTGCGCACATTCAGCATCTGGGGTGTATCTGTCAGCAGTCATGCACATTGTGAAGAGCTGGAGGTGTAACTCTCAGCAGTCATGCACACAGTCAACAGCTGGGGTGTAGCTCTCAGCAGTCATGCACGCTGTCAACAGCTTGGTTGTAGCAGTCAGCAGTCACACACACACACATTCAACAGCTGGGGAGTAGCTGTCAGCAGTCATGCACACAGTCAACATCTGGGGTGTAGCTGTCAGCAGTCACGCACAAAGTCAACAGCTGGAGATGAAGCTGTCTGCAGTCATGCACACAGTCAACAGCTGGGGTGTAAATGTCAGCAGTCATGCACACAGCCAACAGCTGGGGTGTAGCTCTCAGCAGTCATGCACACGGTCAACAGCTGGGGTGTAGCAGTCAGAAGTCATGCACACTGTCAACAGCTGGGGAGTAGTTGTCAGCAGTCATGCACACTGACAACAGCTGGGGTATAGCTGTGAAAAATCATGAACACAGTCAACAGCTGGCGCGTAGCTGTCAGCAGTCATGCACACACAGAGTCAACATCTGGGGGTGTAGCTGTCAGCAGTCATGCACACAGTCAACACTTGGGGTGTAGCTGTCATCAGTAACGTTCAAAGTCAACAGCTAGGGTGTAGCCGTCAGCAGTCTAACACACACAGTCAGCAGCTGCAGGTGTACCTATCAGCAGTCATTCACACAGTCAACAGCTGGGGTGTAGCTGTCAGCAGTCTAACACACACAGTCAACAGCTGGGATGTAGCTGTCAGCAGTCACACATTCAACAGCTGGGGGTGTAGCAGTCAGCAGTCATGCACACACAGTCAACACCTGGGCGATAGCTGTCAGTAATCATGCACACTGTAAACAGCTGGAGGTGTAACTGTCAGCAGTCATGCACACAGTCAACAGCTGGGGGTGTAGGTGTCTGCAGTCATGTACACAGTGAACAGCTGGGGATGTAGCTGTCAGCAGTCACACATTAAACAGCTGGGGGTGTAGCAGTCAGCAGTCATGCACACAGCCAACAGCTGGGGTGTAGCAGTCAGCAGTCATGCACACAGTCAACAACTAGGGTGTAGCTGTCAGCAGTCATGCACACAGTCAACAGCTGGAGGTGTTGCTGTTAGCAGTCATGCAAACATTCAACAACTGGGATGTAGCTGTCAGCAGTCATGCACACGGTCAACAGCTGGAGGTGAAGCTATCAGCAGTCACGCTCACAATCAACAGCTGGGGTGTAGCAGTCAGCAGTCATGCACACATTCAACACATGGGATGTAGCTGTCAGCAGTCATGCACGCTGTCAACAGCTGGATGTGTAGCTGTCAGCAGTCATGCACACAGTCAACAGCTGGGGTGTAGCTATCAGCATTCACACAGTCAACAGCTGGGGGTGTAGCTATCAGCAGTCGTGAACGCTGTCAACAGAAGGGGTGTAGCAGTCAACAGTCACACACACACAGTCAATAGCTGGGGAGTTGCAGTCAGCAGTCATGCACACAGTCAACATCTGGGGTGTAGCTTTCAGCAGTCATGCACACAGTCAACAGCTGAGGTGTAGCAGTCAGCAGTCATGCACACAGTCAACAGCTGGAGGTGTAGCACTCAGCAGTCACACACACACACACAGTTAACAGCTGGGAATGTAGCTGTCAGCAGTAATGCACAGAGTCAACAGCCGGAGTTGTAACTGTCAGCAGTCATGCACACAGTCAACAGCTGGGGTGTAGCTGTCAGCAGTAACGCTCACAGTCAACAGCTGGGATGTAGCAGTAAGCAGTCATGCATTGTGTCAACATTTGGGGTGTAGCTGTGAGTAGTCATGCACACAGTCAACAGCTGGGGTGTAGCTGTCAGCAGTAATGCACACATTCAACAGCTGGGGTGTAGCAGTCAGCAGTCATGCACACAGTCAACACCTGGGGTGTAGCAGTCAGCAGTCACACACGCAGTCAACAGCTAGAGGTATAGCTGTCAGCAGTCATGCACACATTCAACAGCTGGGGTGTAGCTGTCAGCAATCATGCACACAGTCAACAGCTTTGGGTGTAACAGTAAACAGTCATGCACACAGTCAAAAGCTTTGGTGTAGCTGTCAGCAGTCACACACACACAATCAACACCTGAGGTGTAGCTGTCAGCAGTCATGCACACTGTCAACAGTTGGAGGTGTAGCTGTCAGCTGTCATGCACACAGTCAACAGTTGGAGGTGTAGCTTTCAGCAGTCATGCACACAGTCAACAGCTGGGGTGTAACTGTCAGCAGTCACACAGTCAACAGCTGGGGGTGTAGCTATCAGCAGTCGTGCATGCTGTCAACAGAAGGGGTGTAACAGACAGCAGTCACACACACACAATCAACACCTGAGGTGTAGCTGTCAGCAGTCATGCACACAGTCAACTGCTGAGGTGTAGCAGTCAGCAGTCATGCACACAGTCAACAACTAGAGGTGTAGCAGTCAGCAGTCTCACATACACACAGTTAACAGCTGGGGGTGTCGCTGTCAGCAGTCATGCACACAGTCAACAGCTGGAGGTGTAGCTGTCAGCAGTCATACACACAGTCAACAGCTGTTGGTGTAGCTGTCAGCAGTCATGCACATTGTCAACAGGAAGGGGTGTTGCTGTCAGCAGTCAAGCACACAGTCAACAGCTGGGGGTGTAGATTTCAGCAGTCATGTACACAGTCAACAACTGGGGTGTAGCTGTCAGCAGTCATGCACACAGTAAACATCTGGGGGTGTAGCTGTCAGCAGTCACACATTCAACAGCTGGGGGTGTAGCAGTCAGCATTCATGCACAGTCAACAGCTGGGGTTTAGCTGTCAACAGTCACGGACACTGTCAACAGCTGGAGGTGTAGCTGTCAGCAGTCATGCACACAGTCAACAGCAGGGGGTGTAGCTGTCAGCAGTCATGCACACAGTCAACAGCTGGGGTTTAGCTGTCAACAGTCATGCACACAGTAAACAGCTGGGGTGTAGCAGTCAGCAGTCATGCACACAGTCAACAGCTGGAGTGTAGCTGTCAGCAGTCATGCACACAGTCAACAGTTGGGGTGTAGCTGACAGCAGTCACACACACAGTCAACAGCTGGGGTGTAACAGTCAGCAGTCACACAGTCAACAGCTGGGGGTGTAGCAGTACTCAGTCACACAGTCCACAGCTGGGGTGTAGCTGTCAGCAGTTTCACAGTCAACAGTTGGGGGTGTAGCTGTCAGCAGTCTCACAGTCAACAGCTGGGGGTGTAGCACTCACGCACACAGTCAACAGTTGGGGTGTAGCTGTCAGCATTCATGCATACAGACAACAGCTTGGGTGTAGCAGTCATCATTTATTTACACAGTCAACAGCTGATGTATAACAGTTAGCAGTCTGTTACGGACCCGAGTCCAGCATCGGAGCACGGAGCAGTGACAACAACGCCATCTGTGAGTCCGCTCCCGAAACCCCCTCCAAATGGACGACGCCATCTAGTGATGACGAGAGACGCCGGCAATACGTGCTGGATTCCCGTCTTAATTGGCTCGTGGAATGGCCGCTGCTGACCTCTGGTGAGGTGGCGCTTAGACAGCAACGCCATCTATGGAGTGAAGAGGTGGACGTTTGTGTCTAAGCTTGTAAGTGAGGTTCCCTAGAGCGTCCCAGTATTAATAACGTGTCTGATTGCAGAGTCGACCTGGGACTGCTGTGTTGGATGATGGATCAGTCTACCCAAGGCAGCCAAGGCCTCTTCCCCAGTCTGCTTTGAAGAAGCTGTGAGTCACCCCCAGACGAACTCTGTTGGGAGTATTAGCCTGCCTGTGGTGTGGCAGTGTTGGGAATCGCCTTATCCGGGGCTTGCTGGTGGAAGAGACTAGCCACTGTGGTGCTTAGTGAGGAGAGTGATCAGCGGGATCACACGAGGCTCCTGCCTAGGGCTCGCAACCCTAGTATCGGTCGTGGAGTGGCCTACACAGCGGAGCTGATCGGTACCTGCCAGCTACAGGCTGGATTGTGGTTGAAGGCCTCCACGACGAAGCACCCAGTGGGACTGTGATATGGCTGGCATGTGGCCAGGGTAGATTCGTTATAGAATCATAGTGGATTCATCGTGGGCCACGGAAGAAGAAATTGGGCCTTCCCAGAGTGAGCACCGTCGAGAATCCAGTGTCTTCGGAGGAAGACGAACCTGTACATAATAGTGTAGTTATAATCCCCGTGTGTGACTGATATTTATTTATGGTGGTGGTAAATATATATATATAAATTGGAACATTTGTATCCCTCCCCCTTTAATTTAACTTGCGTTACGGAACACACCCCCTTGAAGCCTCTACTAACTTGGGGCCGGATACCCAAACTCTACTACCATCTGAGAAGAACCCGGTTGCGTCCCAGTAGGGCCGTAACACAGTCATGCACACAGTCAACAGCTGGGGAGTAGCAGTCAGCAGTCATGCACACAGTCAACAGCTGGGGAGTAGCAGTCAGCAGTCATGCACACAGTCAACAGCTGGGGTGTAGCAGTCATCAGTCATGCACACATTCAACAGCTGTTGGTGTAGCTGTCAGCAGTCATGCACACGGTTAACAGCTGGAGGTGTAGCTGTCAGCAGTCATGCAAACATTCAACTTCTGGAGGTGTAGCAGTCAGCAGTCATGCACACAGTCAACAGCTGGGGTGTAGCAGTCATCAGTCATGCACACATTCAACAGCTGTTGGTGTAGCTGTCAGCAGTCATGCACACGGTTAACAGCTGGAGGTGTAGCTGTCAGCAGTCATGCAAACATTCAACTTCTGGAGGTGTAGCAGTCAGCAGTCATGCACACAGTCAACAGCTGGGGTGTAGCAGTCATCAGTCATGCACACATTCAACAGCTGTTGGTGTAGCTGTTAGCAGTCATGCAAACATTCAACAGCTGGAGGTGTAGATGTAAGCATTCATGCACACAGTCAACAGCTCGGGGTGTAGCTGTCAGCAGTCATACAGTCAACAGCTGGGAATGTAGCATCCAACAGTCACACAGTCAACACCTGGAATGTAACCGTCAGCAGTCATGCACACAGTCAACAGATGGGGTGTAGCAGTCAGCAGTCATGCACACAGTCAACAGATGGGGTGTAGCAGTCAGCAGTCATGCACACAGTCAACAGATGGGAGTATTATAATTTGTATCGACAGAGTATCTTGAGGTTATCTTGAGATGATTTCGGGGTTTTAGTGTCCCCGCGGCCCGGTCCTCGACCAGGCCTCCACCCCCAGGAAGCAGCCCGTGACAGCTGACTAACACCCAGGTACCTATTTTACTGCTAGGTAACAGGGGCATAGGGTGAAAGAAACTCTGCCCATTGTTTCTCGCCGGTGCCTGGGATCGAACCCAGGACCACAGGATCACAAGTCCAGCGTGCTGTCCGCTCGGCCGACCGGCTCCCTATAGTTGTAGCCAATTACCTGGAGTGAGATATATTGCGTGGAAGTGGACGTGGAGGAACCAGTCTGCCGGCGGGTACTTGATGTAGATGTGCAGCTTCTCGCCCGGGATGCCAAACTCCTTAAACTTTTTCTGCGGGAGACACACACATGTTAGACACCACACCTCTCCCTGGTCACTACCTGCAGGACACACACATGTTAGACACCACACCTCTCCCCTGGTCACTACCTGCAGGACACACACACATGTTAGACACCACACCTCTCCCCTGGTCACTACCTGCAGGACACACACATGTTAGACACCACACCTCTCCCCTGGTCACTACCTGCAGGACACACACATGTTAGACACCACACCTCTCCCTGGTCACTACCTGCAGGAGACACACACATGTTAGACACAACACCTCTCCCTGGTCACTACCTGCAGGACACACACATGTTAGACACCACACCTCTCCCCTGGTCACTACCTGCAGGACACACACACATGTTAGACACCACACCTCTCCCTGGTCACTACCTGCAGGACACACACATGTTAGACACCACACCTCTCCCTGGTCACTACCTGCAGGACACACACACATGTTAGACACAACACCTCTCCCTGGTCACTACCTGCAGGACACACACATGTTAGACACCACACCTCTCCCCTGGTCACTACCTGCAGGACACACACACATGTTAGACACCACACCTCTCCCTGGTCACTACCTGCAGGACACACACATGTTAGACACCACACCTCTCCCTGGTCACTACCTGCAGGACACACACACATGTTAGACACCACACCTCTCCCTGGTCACTACCTGCAGGACACACACACATGTTAGACACCACACCACACCTCTCCCCTGGTCACTACCTGCAGGACACACACATGTTAGACACCACACCTCTCCCTGGTCACTACCTGCAGGACACACACATGTTAGACACCACACCTCTCCCTGGTCACTACCTGCAGGACACACACATGTTAGACACCACACCTCTCCCTGGTCACTACCTGCAGGACACACACATGTTAGACACCACACCTCTCCCTGGTCACTACCTGCAGGACACACACATGTTAGACACCACACCACACCTCTCCCTGGTCACTACCTGCAGGACACACACATGTTAGACACCACACCTCTCCCTGGTCACTACCTGCAGGACACACACATGTTAGACACCACACCTCTCCCTGGTCACTACCTGCAGGACACACACATGTTAGACACCACACCTCTCCCTGGTCACTACCTGCAGGACACACACATGTTAGACACCACACCACACCTCTCCCTGGTCACTACCTGCAGGACACACACATGTTAGACACCACACCTCTCCCTGGTCACTACCTGCAGGACACACACATGTTAGACACCACACCTCTCCCTGGTCACTACCTGCAGGACACACACATGTTAGACACCACACCACACCTCTCCCTGGTCACTACCTGCAGGACACACACACATGTTAGACACCACACCTCTCCCTGGTCACTACCTGCAGGACACACACACATGTTAGACACCACACCACACCTCTCCCTGGTCACTACCTGCAGGACACACACATGTTAGACACCACACCTCTCCCCTGGTCACTACCTGCAGGTCACACACACATGTTAGACACCACACCTCTCCCTGGTCACTACCTGCAGGACACACACATGTTAGACACCACACCTCTCCCTGGTCACTACCTGCAGGACACACACATGTTAGACACCACACCTCTCCCTGGTCACTACCTGCAGGACACACACATGTTAGACACCACACCTCTCCCTGGTCACTACCTGCAGGACACACACATGTTAGACACCACACCTCTCCCTGGTCACTACCTGCAGGACACACACATGTTAGACACCACACCTCTCCCCTGGTCACTACCTGCAGGTCACACACACATGTTAGACACCACACCTCTCCCTGGTCACTACCTGCAGGACACACACATGTTAGACACCACACCTCTCCCTGGTCACTACCTGCAGGACACACACATGTTAGACACCACACCTCTCCCTGGTCACTACCTGCAGGACACACACATGTTAGACACCACACCTCTCCCTGGTCACTACCTGCAGGACACACACATGTTAGACACCACACCTCTCCCTGGTCACTACCTGCAGGACACACACATGTTAGACACCACACCTCTCCCTGGTCACTACCTGCAGGACACACACATGTTAGACACCACACCTCTCCCTGGTCACTACCTGCAGGACACACACATGTTAGACACCACACCTCTCCCTGGTCACTACCTGCAGGACACACACATGTTAGACACCACACCTCTCCCTGGTCACTACCTGCAGGACACACATGTTAGACACCACACCACAACTCTCCCTGGTCACTACCTGCAGGACACACACATGTTAGACACCACACCTCTCCCTGGTCACTACCTGCAGGACACACACACATGTTAGACACCACACCTCTCCCCTGGTCACTACCTGCAGGACACACATGTTAGACACCACACCACACCTCTCCCTGGTCACTACCTGCAGGACACACATGTTAGACACCACACCTCTCCCTGGTCACTACCTGCAGGACACACACATGTTAGACACCACACCTCTCCCTGGTCACTACCTGCAGGACACACATGTTAGACACCACACCTCTCCCTGGTCACTACCTGCAGGACACACATGTTAGACACCACACCTCTCCCTGGTCACTACCTGCAGAACACACACACATGTTAGACACCACACCTCTCCCTGGTCACTACCTGCAGGACACACATGTTAGACACCACACCTCTCCCTGGTCACTAACTGCAGGAGACACACACATGTTAGACACCACACCTCTCCCTGGTCACTACCTGCAGGACACACACACATGTTAGACACCACACCTCTCCCTGGTCACTACCTGCAGGACACACACACATGTTAGACACCACACCTCTCCCTGGTCACTACCTGCAGGAGACACACATGTTAGACACCACACCACTCCCTGGTCACTACCTGCAGGACACACACACGTTAGACACCACACCTCTCCCTGGTCACTACCTGCAGGACACACATGTTAGACTCCACACCTCTCCCTGGTCACTACCTGCAGGACACACACACATGTTAGACACCACACCTCTCCCTGGTCACTACCTGCAGGAGACACACATGTTAGACACCACACCACTCCCTGGTCACTACCTGCAGGACACACACACATGTTAGACACCACACCTCTCCCTGGTCACTACCTGCAGGACACACACATGTTAGACACCACACCTCTCCCTGGTCACTACCTGCAGGACACACACATGTTAGACACCACACCTCTCCCTGGTCACTACCTGCAGGAGACACACACATGTTAGACACCACACCTCTCCCTGGTCACTACCTGCAGGAGACACACATGTTAGACACCACACCTCTCCCTGGTCACTACCTGCAGGACACACACATGTTAGACACCACACCTCTCCCTGGTCACTACCTGCAGGACACACATGTTAGACTCCACACCTCTCCCTGGTCACTACCTGCAGGACACACACACATGTTAGACACCACACCTCTCCCTGGTCACTACCTGCAGGACACACACACATGTTAGACACCACACCTCTCCCTGGTCACTACCTGCAGGACACACATGTTAGACACCACACCTCTCCCTGGTCACTACCTGCAGGACACACACACATGTTTATATATGAGTTCTATACAGTTATCAATGAGTTAACCACAGTTATAAGTTAAGTGCAAATGAATAGTGGTGTAGATTCAGTGCTTGTGGTGGAAAGTTGTACTCAAGGGGGGAGTAACTTTAGTGCTTGTGGTGGGAGGTTGTACTCAAGGGGGAAGAGTAACTCTAGTGCTTGTGGAGGAAGGTTGTACTCAAGGGGGAAGAGTAACTCTAGTGCTTGTGGTGGAAGGTTGTACTCAAGGGGGAGAGTAACTCTAGTGCTTGTGGAGGGTTGTACTCAAGGGGGAAGTAACTCTAGTGCTTGTGGTGGAAGGTTGTACTCAAGGGGGGGAAGAGTAACTCTAGTGCTTGTGGAGGAAGGTTGTACTCAAGGGGGGGAGTAACTCTAGTGCTTGTGGTGGAAGGTTGTACTCAAGGGGGAGAGTAACTCTAGTGCTTGTGGAGGGTTGTACTCAAGGGGGAAGTAACTCTAGTGCTTGTGGTGGAAGGTTGTACTCAGGAGGGGAGTATATCTAGTGATTGTGGTTGGAGGTTGTACTCAAGGGGGAGTAACTCTAGTGCTTGTGGTGGAAGGTTGTACTCAAGGGGGGGAGTAACTCTAATGCTTGTGGTAGAAGGTTGTACTCAAAGGGGGCGAGTAACTCTAGTGCTTGTGGTGAAGGGTTGTACTCAAGGGTGGGAGTAACTCTAGTGCTTGTGGAGAAAGGTTGTACTCAAGGGGGGAGTAACTCTAGTGCTCGTAGTGGAAGGTTGTACTCAAGGGGGGGGGGAGTAACTTCAGTGCTTGTGGTGGAAGGTTGTACTCATGGTCAGGTGCTTGTGAAAAAGGAAGGTTGTACTCAAGGGTGGGAGTAACTCTAGTGCTTGTGGATGAAGGTTGTACTCAATGGGGAGTAACTCTAGTGCTTGTAGTGGAAGGTTGTACTCAAGGGGGACGAGTAACTCTAGTGCTGGTGGTGGAGGGTTGTACTCAAGGGGGATGGGAGTAACTCAGTGCATGTGGTGGAAAGTTGTACTCAAAGGGGGAGTAGCTCTAGTGCTTGTGGTGGAAGGTTGTACTCAAGGAGGGGAGTAACTCTAGTGCTTGAGGTGGAAGGTTGTACTCAAGGAGGGGGGAGTAACTCTAGTGCTTGTGGAGGAAGGGCGTACTCAGGAGGGGAGTAAATCTAGTGCGTGTGGTTGGAGGTTGTACTCAAGGGGGGAGTAACTCTAGTGCTTGTTGTGGAGGGTTGTACTCAAGGGGGAAGTAACTCTAGTGCTTGTGGAGGAAGGTTGTACTCAAGGGGAGAGTATCTCGAGTGCTTGTGGTGGAAGATTGTACTCAAGGGGGAGTAACTCTAGTGCTTGTGAAGGAAGGTTGTACTCAAGGGGAGAGTAACTCTAGTGCTTGTAGTGGAAGGTTGTACTCTAGGGGGGAGCAACTCTATTGCTTGTGGTGGGAGGTTGTACTCAAGAGGGGAGTAACTCTAGTGCTTGTGGTGGAAATTTGTACTCAAAGGGGGGGAGTAACTCTAGTGCTTGTGGATGGAGGTTGTACTCAAGGGGGGGGAGTAACTCGAATGCTTGTGGTGGAAGGTTGTACTCAAAGGGGGGGAATAACTCTAGTGCTTGTGGATGGAGGTTGTACTCAAGGAAGGTTAGAGTAACTCTAGTGCTTGTGGTGGAAGGTTGTACTCAAAGGGGGGGAGTAACTCTAGTGCTTGTGGTGGAAGGTTGTGCTCAAGGGGAGAGTAACTCTTGTGCTTGTAGTGGAAGGTTGTACTCAAGGGAGGGGGGAGTAACTCTAGTCCTTGTGGTGGAGGGTTGTACTCAAGGGGGGGGAGTAACTCGAATGCTTGTGGTTTAAGGTTGTACTCAAGGGGGAGTAACTCTAGTGCTAGTGGTGGAAGGTTGTACGCAGGGGGGGGAGTAACTCTAGTGCTTGTGGAGGAAGGTTGTACTCAAGGGGGAGTAACTCTAGTGCTTGTGGAGGAAGGTTGTACTCAAGGGGGAGTAACTCTAGTGCTAGTGGTGGAAGGTTGTACTCAAGGGGGGAGAGTAACTCTAGTGCTTGTGGTGGAAAGTTGTACTCAAGGGGGGAGTAACTCTAGTGCTTGTAGTGGAAGGTTGTACTCAAGGGGGGAGTAACTCTAGTGCTTGTGGTGGAAAGTTGTACTCAAGGGGGGAGTAACTCTAGTGCTTGTAGTGGAAGGTTGTACTCAAGGGGGGGAGTAACTCTAGTGCTTTTGGTGGATGGTTGTACTCAAGGGGGGAGTAACTCTAGTGCTTGTGGTGGAAGGTTGTACTCAAGGGAAGGGGAGTAACTCTAGTGCGTGTGGTGGAAGGTTGTACTCAAGGGGGGGGAAATAACTCTAGTGCTTGTGGTGGAAGGTTGTACTCAAGGGGGGGGAGTAACTCTAGTGCTTGTAGTGGAAGGTTGTACTCAAGGGGGGGAGTAACTCTAGTGCTTTTGGTGGATGGTTGTACTCAAGGGGGGAGTAACTCTAGTGCTTGTGGAGGAAGGTTGTACTCAAGGGGGAGTAACTCTAGTGCTTGTGGTGGAAGGTTGTACTCAAAGGGGGAGTAACTCTAGTGCTTGTGGTGGAGGGTTGTACTCAAGGGGGGGAGGAGTATCTCTAGTGCTTGTGGTGGAAAGTTGTACTCAAGGGGGGAGTAACTCTAGTGCTTGTTGTGGAGGGTTGTACTCAAGGGGGGGGGAGTATCTCTAGTGCTTGTGGTGGAAGGTTGTACTCAAGGGGGGGGAGTAACTCTAGTGTTTGTGTTGGAAGGTTGTACTCAAGGGGGGAGTAACTCTAGTGCTTGTGGTGGAAGGTTGTACTCAAGGGGGGAGTAACTCTAGTGTTCGTAGTGGAAGGTTGTACTCAAGGGGGGGGGGGGAGTATCTCTAGTGCTTGTGGTGGAAGGTTGTACTCAAGGGGGGGGGGGAGTAACTCTAGTGCTTGTGGTGGAAGGTTGTACTCAAGGGGGGGGGGAGTATCTCTAGTGCTTGTGGTGGAAGGTTGTACTCAAGGGGGGGGGAGTAACTCTAGTGTTTGTGTTGGAAGGTTGTACTCAAGGGGGGAGTAACTCTTGTGCTTTTGGAGGAAGGTTGTACTCAAGGGGGGAGTAACTCTAGTGTTCGTAGTGGAAGGTTGTACTCAAGGGGGAGTAACTCTAGTGCTCGTAGTGGAAGGTTGTACTCAAGGGGGGGGGAGTAACTTCAGTGCTTGTGGTGGAAGGTTGTACTCAAGGGGGGGAGTAACTCTAGTGTTTGTAGTGGAAGGTTGTACTCAAGGGGGGGAGTAACTCTAGTGTTTGTAGTGGAAGGTTGTACTCAAGGGGGGGAGTAACTCTAGTGCTTGTGGTGGAAGGTTGTACTCAAGGGGGAGTAACTCTGGTGCTTGTGGTGGAAGGTTGTACTCAAGGGGGAGGAGTAACTCTAGTGCTTGAGGAGGAATGTTATACTCAAGGGGGGGAGTAACTCTAGTGCTTGTGGTGGAAGGTTGTACTCAAGGGGGAGTAACTCTGGTGCTTGTAGTGGAAGGTTGTACTCAAGGGGGAGGAGTAACTCTAGTGCTTGAGGAGGAATGTTGTACTCAAGGGGGAGTAACTCTGGTGCTTGTGGTGGAAGGTTGTACTCAAGGAGGGGGGAGTAACTCTAGTGCTTGTGGAGGAAGGTTGTACTCAAGGGGGGAGTAACTCTAGTGCTTGTGGTGGAAGGTTGTACTCAAGGGGGGAGTAACTCTAGTGCTTGTAGAGGAGGGTTGTACTCAAGGGGGGGAGTAACTCTAGTGCTTGTTGTGGAGGGTTGTACTCAAGGGGGGGAGTAACTCTAGTGCTTGTGGTTGGAGGTTGTACTCAAGGGGGGGAGTAACTCTAGTGCTTGTGGTGGAAGGTTGTACTCAAGGGGGGGAGTAACTCTAGTGCTTGTGGAGGAAGGTTGTACTCAAGGGGGGAGTAACTCTAGTGCTTGTGGTGGAAGGTTGTACTCAAGGGGGGAGTAACTGTAGTGCTTGTAGAGGAGGGTTGTACTCAAGGGGGGGAGTAACTCTAGTGCTTGTTGTGGAGGGTTGTACTCAAGGGGGGGAGTAACTCTAGTGCTTGTGGTTGGAGGTTGTACTCAAGGGGGGGAGTAACTCTAGTGCTTGTGGTGGAAGGTTGTACTCAAGGGGGGGAGTAACTCTAGTGCTTGTAGAGGAGGGTTGTACTCAAGGGGGGACTAAGTTTAGTGCTTGTGGCGGGAGGCTGTACTCAAAGGGTGAGAAACTCTAGTGCTTGTGGTGGAAGGTTGTACTCAAGGGGGGAGTAACTCTAGTGCTTGTGGTGGAAGGTTGTACTCAAGGGGGGGAGTAACTCTAGTGCTTGTGGTGGAGGGTTGTACTCAAGGGGGGGAGTAACTCTAGTGCTTGTGGTGGAAGGTTGTACTCAAGGGGGAGTAACTTTAGTGCTTGTGGTGGAAGGTTGTACTCAAGGGGGGGGGGAGTAACTCTAGTGCTTGTGGTGGAAGGTTGTACTCAAGGGGGGAGTAACTCTAGTGCTTGTGGTGGAAGGTTGTACTCAAGGGGGGAGTAACTCTCACAACTTACCTTGGAGTCCTCAAGGATTGTCTCCAAAAGCTCTATGTGATCTTCCTTATTCCTTCCTTCCTTTTTTTGATCTTCTTCATTCCTTCCTTCCTTTATGTGATCTTCCTCATTCCTTCCTTCCTTTATGTGATCTTCCTCATTCCTTCCTTCCTTTATGTGATCTTCCTCATTCCTTCCTTCCTTTATGTGATCTTCCTCATTCCTTCCTTCCTTTATGTGATCTTCCTCATTCCTTCCTTCCTCTATGTGATCTTCCTCAGTCTTCCTCAAGTGTCGTAGACTCCTGATCTTCATGTAATCTTTAGGAATGGCCAGGTAGTGAATATATTCCTCCACTCCGCCCTTCTGTACTTTATTCTCCACCAGATAAAAAGGATATTTTTTATCCACCGGATTAGAAGGATCTTTTTCATCCTTTGTACAGTTTATGATTCTCTCGTCAGTAGGGTTGCCCTCGACGATGTCACGAACCCAGTCCAGATTGCCTTTCTGCAAGACATAATTAGTATATGTGACTCCTTTTATCATGTGTGTGTGTACTCTCATTTCCCACATATCATCATGTTAACCCGTGTATGTAGTCTACCTCTACCACCACAACCCGTGTATGTAGTCTACCTCTACCACCACAACCCGTGCATATAGTCTACCACCACAACCCGTATATGTAGTCTACCACCACAACCCCGTGTATGTAGTCTACCACCACAACCCGTGTATTTAGTCTACCACCACAACCTGTGTATGTAGTCTACCACCACAACCCGTGTATGTAGTCTACCACCACAACCCCGTGTATGTAGTCTACCACCACAACCCGTGTATGTAGTCTACCACCACAACCCGTGTTGTGGTGGTAGACTACATACACGGGTAATGTAATATGAACATTAGCAATGGTTTCTATAATTTAGATCCAGTTTTGATTGATCAGTTAATAGGCGATTTGAGTAGGATCATTGATACACATTTGTCTCACTAATACTGTGTTAATATCCATTATGTTATTATTATCACTAGGCCCATAGGATGCAACTCTAATTTTATACCCACCCAAACCCATTCATATATTTATCATTGTACTTCACTTCACTTCACCTCTCTCCTGCCTATATATGTCCAAATCTATGTACATGTAACTCCACCTTCTATAGATGTATTATTAAATACGAAAGTATTTAAGGAAATTCCTGTTACAATTCTTCCTCCGTTGTCTGACACATTTTTCATCACGTGTTAATTTTCGTGATTTACACACACACACACACATATATATATATATATATATATATATATATATATATATATATATATATATATATATATATATATATATATATATATATATATATATGTTGTGACGATAATCTCTTTCAAGAGAGATTGAGCCTGCTCTTCCCTATATCATTCACGTCATTCTACAAGTACAAGATACTATATTGAAGATACTTTCACCAGTATCGCCAAACGTTTTGCCCAGGAAGCAAAGCGTACCTTGCACCACCAGACACGCTGGCTCCTCCGCCCGTCGTCAACGAGCAAACTACCCATTCTCAGCCTGCCTGCTTCTGATTGGCTGGTGTATCGCCGACCGCACCTGCACCTGCACTCACGCCCCCCTACCTGAGTCGACGTTTGGGCCAGCTCACGCCATACTCCTCAGAATATCTCTGTGCTCTTAGGAGTTGACATCTCTCTCTGGTAGACAAAGCCCTGGCTGTCGTGTACTAAGGGAGGTGGCAGCTTTAGCCAGTATTCTCAGCACCTGATTATATTATCATTATTGTCTTGCACTTCATTTTATATTAGAGTAAATTTTATATTTATTAATTATTCATGTTGTTTTGTTTGTTGACTTGTTTTGAATTTTATGTAAGCCAAGGGATTGTCTTTGTTCATATCTTGTTTTCTAGAGTAATTAAAATTTCATTGTTTATATTTTGTGTTTTGTGTGTCTTCCCATTACCTTACCACAGACAAACAGACAAGCAGTCTCTTTTTTTTCTGTAAATGTGACAAGGCATTGCCACCTGCCATTGGAGGACTGCCGAACATCAACACTCCAACACTTTACCGTCACATTTCATGGGGGCCTGTCCAAGGAGCTTCACTCAGGTACTAGTACCAGACCGTAAATTTGTGGTAAGCGTACTTGGCTTTGGTACAGTAGCTTTTCACTATTTTCAATATTCAATTTTATTTTCATATGGTGCTGTGTGTATTGTGCATTCCGAGAGTAGCATATGGTGAAGGTGAGACAACTTTGGATTACGTGGTGACTGTAGGCCTCAGTCATTCTCTTAATTGGTCATCTCTCCCTCCGTGTTATTACTCGTGTTTACCATCTTTTGTCCCTAGGATATTTCTCATATTTTAATTTCACCATGTTTCGTCTCCAAGCTTTCCGTGTAGATCCAGCAGGTGAAATAGGGAACTTAAGTCGTGCCAAGAGGACTGAATTACAAACTCTTGCACATGAGTATCAACTAGAAGTTCCCCATGGAGCCAACAAAAATGAACTGCATAACCTGTTACTGGATCATCTCTTAGAGGAAGGTAAGATTGACTATGAAACTCACGAAACTTACTCTATTGCAGATAAACCTGATTTGGCAACGATGAAACTCAAACTAGAGCTTGCCAAGATCGAACGAGAACAACAAATATAAGCTTTACAAATAAAAGAACGAGAAGCTGCAATGAGGAAAGAAGAACAGGAACGTGAAATCGCCCTCAAGGAACGAGAAGCTGCCTTGAGAAAAGAAGACCAAGAACGTGAGATTGCAATACTCCGTGAACGTGAGCGAGTACAGCTTGAAGCAAAACATCGTCACCTGGAGATGCAACGCGAGCATGACAAACAACAAGCTGCTATGGCTATGGAGTGTCGTCAACAAGAACTCGCGTTGGAAACTACACACCTCACTCAACGCCAGCAAGCTACCGCCAGTCTTCCTGTAAGTTTCAATATCTCACATGCAAGTAAGTTAATGCCACCATTCGTAGAGACAGAAGTCGACGTATTTTTCACCACCTTTGAGACCCTTGCTAATCAACTTAGTGGGCCTGCCAACCAATGGGCTACCCTTCTCAGAGTCCATCTCACAGGTAGAGCTGCAGTTACACTCAGTACTTTGGCGTCTGAGAATGACTACCAGACTCTGAAACAAGCAGTGTTGGACGCCTACCTTCTCTCCACCGAAAGCTATCGAAGAAAATTCCGTGACCATCTAAAGGCAAGTACCACTACCTTTCTAGAATTTGCTAATACCAAAAGGAGATATTTTATGAAATGGCTGGAAGCAGCACATGGCTCTACCTTTGCAGAACTCGTCAACCTCATGCTAGTTGAAGAATTCTTGAGGCGTGTGCCTCCTCCTGCCCGTTTATATTTAGCAGATAAAGAAGAGACCGACTACCTAAGATGTGCTAAGTCGGATGACACTTACAGCCTCATCCACCGGCTGACACCAGAACCACCTTCCAGTAAGAAGTCTTGGTACAGTTACGAGAAAGTGAGTACCGATCAAGCTGGCTCGCAATTGTACTGTAAGTATTGTAGACTCTATGGACATACCATAGATAAATGTGGCAAGTCTCAATACAAGGGTAATACTGAATCCACTAAACCCAAACAGACTCCTCCAAGTCCGGTAAGCCTGTGATGAATGTTGGTGTTCATGTTAATGATCTTTCTCTCTTCAGTAAACACCTGTATCCTGGAACTGTCTCTACCAACGGTTCAGATTCGGAGGGACGTTTCAAACGGAAGATCTTGAGGGACACAGCGGCTCTTCAATCAATTATTTTGAAATCAGCTGTGCCCAATATCGCCTACACCGGGGAAACCGTCTTCATCACTGACCTCACTGCTACCACTCCTTATCCTCTCGCCAGAGTCCACCTGGATTGTCCCTTCGTGAACGGAGAAGTCCAAGTCGCCATCAGGGAAAAGCCTTTTCCCATGCCTGGAGTGCAACTTCTCCTGAGCAACGACTTGACAGAAGACCTGCAACCGTCCAACCTGATCGTCATGGACAAACCCCAGGTGTGTACCTCTGTAATGGATAATCCCATCTTTGAGTATGTTCCAGCAAAGGTTCAAGAGAGTGATGAAGTTTCTCCTCCGGTTTTAGTGACCACCCGTGCACAAGCTGCACGACCACAGCCAGCTGACTCTACTGCTACCGCTCTCCCTCAAGACCCTCAGAAACTACCCCCGAATCTGACCAAGTTGGAGTTCCGTAAGTTACAGAGGGAAGATCTTACCTTGACACCATTATTCTTCCAGGCTGAGACTCAACCTGCCAGTATTCCTGGGTTCTTCTTAGAGAACGAGTTGCTCTACCGCAGATACAGACCCAGTAAACTGAAGGAGGAGGACGATTGGGCCAACGTCGAACAACTAGTGATTCCTGCCAGCCTGCGGCCCACTATTCTACACCTGGCCCACGGAGCACTCTCGCACTACGGATTTAACAAGACCTACCACGGAATCCGTCAAGACTAATACTGGCCAGGTATGGTAAATAGCGTCAAACAGTGCGTCAAACAGTGTCATACATGTCAAATGGCAGGTTAACCGAACATCTCTATCCCCAGAGCACCACTGACTCCACTGACTCCCATAGGTGCCTGCGGAACCTTTCCACAGACTTATTATAGACTGTGTTGGTCCTTTACCTCGGATCAGTTCTGGTAACGCCTATATACTAACTATCCTGTGTCCTACCACCAGATTCCCCATAGCAGTTCCAGTAAAGAACATTACGGCTGCTACGGTTGTGAAACACTTATTGAAGATCTTCACCCAGTATGGATTTCCAGGGGAGGTTCAGAGCGACTGTGGCACCAACTTCACCAGAGATCTCTTCAAGAGGACACTGGAAGAGTTCAACATCACACAGGTATTGTCCAGCCCCTATCATCCTGCTTCACAGGGTTCTCTTAAGCGTAGTCATCAGACTATTAAAGCACTCCTGAAGAAGTTTTGCAATGAAACCTCTAAGGATTGGGATAAGCAAATAGATTTAATAATGTGCATATTTAGAAGTCTTCCGCAGTCTCCCAAAAGCAAGACTGCGCAGGGAAATAAGAGCAACAAAGCCCCTAACAAGGCATCCATCCCGACCAACACTGACAGCCATCGTGTTTCTCCGTCTGGAAGCTCTGGGGTCCGCGGCGGCGGTGCTGCTCTCCCCTCTACCCCATCACTGAGCCAGGGAGCGGTGTCCTCTCAATCCTCTCCTAATGCCACGCTTCCATCCTACTTTACGAAATTCAAGCGTGCTTCTAGTCCCTCACTGGATTTCCCTAACTGGGCCGAGAATCAATAGTTTAAAAAGTTGTGTCTAGTCATTGAGACTCAAAATACGATCATCCTGAGTCTTCAAACTGAGAATCAAGCGAACCTCGTGAACCTTCATCAACAACAACAAGAAATAACCCTTCTCTGCGAGGATATTAGAAACTATAAGGCTAGCCAAGACCAACTCCAGCATGACTTGAATGATCTCCGTGAGGAAAACATGCGTCTGAAAACTGATGAAGTCATAAAAAAACAAGAAGCTCTCAACAAAATGACTGTATGTATCAGTACATTATCCGCCCAACATTCCATCTCCCAGGATGAACAAGATCAGCAAAAGTTGCTCGACTCTGTTGTTGTGTCGTCCCAAGATATTCCTGTGGAACGTGAAGGTAAAAAGAGTATTGAAATAGTTCATGCTCTCATAAAAGACGAATTGTATATTACTCCAAACAAAACTGACATTATTGCTGCCTACAGAGTAGGCAAAAAGAATCCATCAGGACAAAACCAGCGAAAAATTCGCCTCAAGCTAGCTTCCCAGTCCATAAAATCGCATCTTGTCCGGACAGTTGCATCCCAACGAAAGGGAATCTACATCAACGAGTGATTGACTAGAAAAAGACAGCAACTCCTCCACCGCCTCCGTCAAATCCGTAATCAAAACCCAGATGCGATTCATCAGTGCTTCGTAAGAGATGGCGTGATTAAAGTGAGAAAGACCTCAGAAGGTAAAATGTTTACAGATGTTAATGAGGATAACCTCAACATTTTCCTCTCCCAATATGGTTTGTCTCACCTTGTTATCACTCTCAATGAATCAACATAATTAAACCCCTTGTCACCTAGTGTGGGTTAGGTACCCAAAGTCTCTTTGTTAAACTTTTTTAATTTAAAATTTAATTTAATTTATTTTAGTCATTTATTGAACTTAATTAATTGAGTGCATTAATATTTTTCTTTAGTTTTTACTATTTATAGGATCATAACTAAACTATTTATAGTTAATAATCATTAGATTAAATTTGCCTATGTTTATTATTCAACTTTTTTCTTTGATTTCATTTATTACCTAGGTTGCCTAGCCTCGCCATACTCCCTTACTCCATCGTACCCCTGGCTTTGCCTGTGTCTCAAAATGCAAATTATTACTTACAGTGTACCTGAGAGTACTTGTAAGCAATCTACCTCATTTTTCTTTTTTTGTTCATTTTGTGTTTGTCTTGTATAGTCTTGTTTATATTTTTATTTTTCCTCCCTTTTATATCAAAATTTTATTTTGTAATTGCCATTCTTGCCTTGTTTTCCTACAACCAGCCTTCTGATGCAAACAAGTATAGACCCAGAACTTAACCTCTTATCCACTATCTATGACAATCATCACTTTAATGATCAAAATTGCAGATATTTTACAGCACATGATGTAAACAATGTATTAACACATAATCACAATATCTCTGTAATTTCCTTGAATGTAAGATCACTAAGCAAACACTTCGATGAATTTAGTGCCTTGATTGAAACTATGGACAACAAATTATCTTTTATTATACTTACTGAAACGTGGTTAAAAGAGGATACTACTCAACTCTTTAACATGCCAAACTACTCAGCAATTCACAACTGTCGACCAATTCAGAGATGTGGTGGTACTGCTCTTTACTACCACCAAGAACTAACACGCTTAAAAGTAATTAGAACTAGAGACTACTGTGGGGAGTATATCTTCGCCAGTTTCAGAGTCAAGGGTGCTGAGTCTGTCCTGACTGTGGGTGCAGTCTATAGAATTCCTAACACTGATGTGTCCGAATTGAACTCTAACCTTAGAAATCTAATACTAGATAACAGACTGAATAAAAACCATCTAATTATCGCAGGGGACTTTAATATTGACCTCTGCGAGCCTGAAAACCCTACTGCTGCCAGCTTCCTCAACTGTATGAATTCCTGCTTCCTCATACCCTTAATCACTAAACCTACTAGAATCACTGATAGTACTGCCACGGCTCTTGATCACATCTGAACCAACATAACCTCTCCGCTTACTTCAGGGATAATCATCGATAGCACTACAGATCATTACCCCACAATTCTCCTAACTAACATTAACAAACCACATCTAGAGACAAGGGAGATAAGCTTTAGGCTGCACAATGAAACTGCTATAGGCAATTTTATAGCTGCTGCTGCTAATGTCAACTGGGAGTCCGAAATAGGTAACATAGGGGACATCAACCTAGCAGTGCAATCTTTTCTTCAAAAAACTCTCAGCCTTTATAACACCCATTGTCCTATGCTAACGAAACAAGTCACAACTAAAAGGCTTAACAATCCTTGGCTTACAAAGGGAATACTTTAATCCATTAATAAAAAACATGACCTTGAGAAGATGTATAGGTTAGGAATCGTCTCCAAAGAATTTTCAAAGAATTACTCGTCGTTGCTATCTGAAATAATTAGAAGAGCCAAAACTAAACACTACGAAGATAAATTTACCCAAACAAAGTGTTTGGTCCCTCCAAAAGGCCTTCTGCAATTTCATTCTTATGTTCAATATGCGATCTTTAACCAGAAATAATCTTTTAAAATGGTAAACACATGAAAATGGGATTAAAACATGGTCAGTGAGATTAAATACGCTATCAGGGAAAACAGTCTTATTCAGGGAAGATGAAGACTGGCTGGCTGATGATGTCATTGACCATTAGTGATGTCTGTGTCTGTGCGGGGTTACCAAGGTGAACACATTTCGGGATGAGGAGAGGCGATCGTTTAATCTCCTGGGGTGAAACAGTATGGTCAGGAGAGTGCCTTTTAATTCCCCCTTTGGAAAATTATGTATGATGGAAGGAGAGGATGACAAAGGGTTTAAAATACTAGGAGACTGTGAGGTACTGTTGAGTAAAAATAGAAAAAACTCATGGGCGTCGGAAAACGCCCATGAGGAAAAAATGAAAACACTCCAAGGCCTATGCCAGACTCTCGGGAAAAGCAAAACTCTCGGGCATAGGCGTACTTTCCACAACTAGTGACTAGGTACCTATGCCTCATGCTGTACTGTCACAGTGACAGGGTACCTATGCCTCATGCTGTACTGTCACAGTGACAGGGTACTTATGCCTCATGCTGTACTGTCACAGTGACAGGGTACCTCATGCGGTACTGTCACAGTGACAGGGTACCTATGCCTCATGCTGTACTGTCACAGTGACAGGGTACTTATGCCTCATGCTGTACTGTCACTAACTATTGATTGACTGAGAGTGTTGTGATGGCCACGACAGCATCATTACCAGGGGATGCTGCCAGCATGCTCTGTGACTCACAAAATGAACATAATATACTTTACCTCGTGAGCATCAACTTCCGCTATAAATGGCTCTATAACTGCCTGGGCCATCTCCTTAGTCTCATCTATGATGTAAAATCCCTCATCCAGCTTACATGGCTCCACACTGCCTCCTCCTCTTCCTGCAATAATAACAGAAATGATGATAATGAACTACCACACTATACGCCACAATTACCCTCAATATAATGGACTACCACACTACTGACCACTGTTAGTACTCAAAATGTATGACGGCAGGGATATAGCCAATCACAGTCGAGTAGGCCTCTGACGTCATTCCCTACAGAGAGCTGGTACTGACCGCTCTGGAGGCAAGGTTAGTATTCTCACCAGACCAGAGTAGGTAGGACCTTGGCAGGCCATAATATACATTGTTGCCTTTACTCAATAAACTGCTGAAGTGAACTTCTGTGTATTCTCTACAACCGAGCAAGCACCATACATCTAAAGGTAACGAATACTGGTAGCAGCTGTGGGATTCAGAATTAATTTTCGGAGCAACGAAAATTCAACTGCCCACATTGTCACGTGTCTCCTGCCACCACCACCGCCAAGCCGCCATCCGCCACCCACGCATCAATATTCAATGATATTGTACCAGTCTGGGGTCCTACCATCAACCTCTAGGTCGATGTTCTCAGAAGTAAGGTACAATATTTACAAGTGAGAACGCAATTTCCTCAGTGAGGGGAGAAGAAATTGCCAGCCGCCAGCCATTTTTTTAAATTTCCCGCCGTCTTGGAACCTGCGCCACCCACCACTATCACCCAAGCCGACAGTAACAGGCATTGTGAGTGTTTACCAGCTACTGCAATCGTCGTCAGTCATCGTCGTAAGTATCAACTGATCATCGGGTGTGTTGTACAGTTATTCAAGATTAATTGGTGGACTACAAATGTCTGACTAGTGTCGCCACCAGCTTACTCACACCTTGCCACCTCGCCTCCTCTCATCATCTTCACAGTCCCCTGCCACACCACTCTGCTGTGAACAACTCCTGTCTACATTCCTGCCTAGCAAATTGAGCTTCCTTCGCCATCATCGACGCAACATCGTCGTCTCGGCATTTATCCTTGTTACGGACCCGAGTCCAGCATCCTAGCACGGAGCAGTGACGACAACGCCATCTGCCAGTCTGCTCCCGAAACTCCCTCCAAATGGACAGCGCCATCTAGTGAGGACAGGATATACCGGCCACAGGTGCTGGATTCCCGTCTTGATCAGCTCATAACGTAGCTGCTGCTGACCTCTGGTGAGGTGGCGCTTAGACAGCAACGCCATCTATGGAGTGGATAGGTGGACGTTTGTGTCTAAGCCTGTAAGTGAGGTGCCCTAGAGTGTCCCTAGTACTGATGATGTGTCTGATTACAGAGTCGACCTGGGACTGCTGTATTGGACGGTGGGGCAGTCTACCCAAGGCAGCCATAGTCTCTCCACGAGTTTGCTCTGAAGAAGCTGTGAGTCACCCCCGGATGGGCACTGTTGAGTGTGTTAGCCTGCCTGTGATGTGGCAGTACCAGGAATCGTCTTATCTGGGGGCTGGCTGGTGGAAGAGACTAGCCACTGTGGTGCGGAGAGAGGAGAGTGATCTGCGGAATCACACGAGGCTCCTGCCTAGGGCTCGCAACCCTAGTATCGGTCGTGGAGTGGCCTACACAGCGGAGCTGATTGGAACCTGCCAGCTACAGGCTGGATTTGTGGTTGAAGGCCTCCGCGACGGTGCACCCAGTAGGACTGTGATTTGGCTGGCCTGTGGCCAGGGTAGATTCGCCGAGAGAATCAGAGAATTCATCGTGGGCCACGACGAAGAGAACCAGAGCTACTTATCTTGAGCACTGTGGAGCATCCTGTGTCTTCAGAGGAAGACTAATCTGTATATAATAAGTGTAGTTATAGCAACCCCGCGTGTGACTGTGATATATTTATGGTGGTGGTAGCAATATATATACAAAAGCAGTGCATTTGTATCCCTTTCCCTTTAATTTAACTCGCATTACGGAACACACCCCTTGAAAGCCACTACTAGCTTAGGGCCGGATACCCAAACTCTAATAACATCAGAGAAGAACCCGGTTGCGACCCAATAGGGCCGTAACAATCCTCATGGTCCTGACATCATTTGTAGTGTGGGGTCCCACCAGAGCTTCGTGCCACGGCCGCAAGGAGTGCTGACTGTCGCCCCAGATGTAAACAAACTTCATGTTAATTTTTTTTTTCAATTTTGCCCCGAGGGGCGAGTTTATTGGGCAGCGACGCTCATCTTGTGAGTGGACATACCGCCATAGCAGCATGTACAACACTCACCAATAGGAAGAAAACCCGCTGGGTTGTTCATCCTGTCACTTGTACCCAGACACTGCTGGGACTTGCTTAACTGTCTCAAGTGAACAGCTCCTCAAACAAGAAGATTAACATCTATTAACCCTTAAAAGCTTACGTTATCTTACGGGTGCAAAATGGGGGAATCTTTTAAGAACAGTATCAATATTTGACAAATAGTGTTTTCCTAACTCAAACAATGTGGGGTTTATTATTCTACACATAGTTCTGATTTCTCTCAGGTGTTCACATTCACGTAGATAGTGGTCAAGGCGGTGTCCATCACTCTCACCACAGATTCTACAACTTCGCTGATCAACTGTTGTTTCCATTCCATATCTCCATGGATATTTGTATCCAAGACGGATTCTCGCTGTTACTGATTCTCTCCCTCGTCCTCCTCCTCTTCGGCCATAATGACTGGGATTGCCACCTGCAACCATGTTGTACCATCGTACAGATTCACTGGTTTGTGCTTCTATCCTCCTTTCCTCAGTTACCTTGTCACGGTGATGTTGCCTGACAATACCTCTAATTTATAGTAGAGTATTGAGTATGAAGTATTCAATATGGTCTCCTTCACCGCCTTCAGCAGCCAATATATCTGCTCGTTCATTCCCACATATTCCAACATGGGAGGGGATCCACAGAAACTTGACGACTCTTCCCTGAATGGTACAAACTCTTACAGCTCTCTTAATTTCAGCGACTATTGCAAGATTTTCTGCCCGATTTTTACTTAGGCTTTGCAGTGCTGCTTTTGAATCAGTGCAAATCACTGCACCATTAGTGTTCCGTTCAAGAAACCTTAACGCCATAACAATGGCAGTTAGCTCTGCTTGTGTTGAAGAGGCATAGTTCTCAATACGCGCTTTTTCTTCATTTCTGCGTTGGAAAGTATTATCCTTGATTAACGTGTATGCTGCACCAGCTCTTCCATTGACGGGATTAGATGACCCGTCAGTGTAGATCTGATCTAGTTCATCTCCGGCTTTATTAAAAATTTCCTCAAGATACTTGTGCCTCATTTCTTGTGGTAACATGTGGGATTTTTTCATTGCCATTTCATTGATGATAATCTTGCATGAGTCATCCTCCCAGGGAGGTAACCTCTCTAAAGGCAGGAGCTCACGGGCTTGCTCAAGCAGGTGAAGCTCTTCGAGGTAGCAGACTGATCTGTGATGCCATTTTTTGCTTCTCCTGTTTCCCCCTGAAAGTAGCACAGAGCTCAGTTTTTTCTTAGCAACATCATTGTAATGGGGATCTCTGGCTATCCTAATTGCAAGCTTAGCATTCAGCTCCTTAATTCTGCTTTTAAGATTGGGGTGGGACAACTCCTCTCATAGATTAGACGTTTTGGCAGTTCTTGGAACTCCAAAAGTGATTGTCATGGCTTCATTTTGAATGCTCTCAAGCCTTTTCATATCACTTTGGGGTAGGTACACAAAACTGGTGCGGCATAGTCTATGACGGAGCGCACATAGACTGTGTACATCATTTTAAGCACGGCAATAGAGGCTCCATGTCCATTCCAGGTCATAGCTTTCAGTGCCCTGAGTCGACTTTTGCATGTTCCTATGAGTTGATTGAGCTCCTCTTTCTTCCCCTTGTTAGAGCCGACAGTGACGCCAAGGTACCGATAGTGGTCAACCCATTCAAGTGTTACACCATTAATTTCCAGTTCTTCATTTACTCTCCGCTTGTGATGGGAGTATGCCTTCGTCTTGTTTGTGGAGAGAGCGAAACCGAGCTCAATACATTTCCTTCCGAGAAGTTCAATGGACTGTTCAATTTTTCCCAAGGTGGGAGCTTGTATTAGAACATCATCTGCATATCCCACTTGTTGTGTTCCTTCCGGAAAATTAATATTTGCAATGGCGTTCATAAGTACATTGAATAGTGTAGGGCTTAAGACTCCTCCTTGGGGGGTTCCGAGTTCCATATTCATTGTTCTGGAGACTGCTCCATTGAAGCAAACCTTGGCGCTCCTCCCTGTGAGGTAGTCTTCAACCCATTTCATGAGTCTTCCCTTGACACCCATGCATGCAAGCTCGTCCAGGATCGCAATCCCCTGTGCTTTGTCGAAGGCTCCTTTGATGTTAACAAATACAGAGTACTTAGCCGTGTCATTAGCCAAGTAATTAACTATACAATTTGCTGTGCTCCGTCCTTTAACAAATCCATTGACCCCCTCCCCTAACCTGCCTATTTTGTGCAACAGTCGGTTTAGAATGATCCTTTCAAGCATCTTGCAAGTGCATGACACGAGACTGATAGGTCTGTAATTACCAGGGTCATTGGGCTTCGGTATGGGAACAATTATTGCGTGTTTCCATTGTGTGGGCAGCACTCCTCTTAAGAATGACTTGTTAAACAGGTGGAGTAGTGGATTCCCAGACACTTCACACAGTGCATTGAGTATGTCGTAGGTGACGCCATCTTCACCAGGTGCTGTACTTTTACCCCTTTTCATAGTGCCCCTTACTTCTTGGGCTGTGATTGGTTCCCCATATTCGTCATAATAATATAATAATAATAATAATAATAATAATAATAATAATAATAATAATTTTTATTTAGGTAAGGTACATACATAAAGAGATTTTACAAAGTTTGTTGGCTTAATAGATAGAGCTAGTACATACAATGCCTAAAGCCACTATTACGCAAAGCGTTTCGGGCAGGAAAAACATTAATGACTAAAGCTTAAAACTAATGGGTAAAAAGAATAAAATGTGTTGAGAACAAATAAAAATAGAGGTAAAAGAGGGGGGAACATAACTAGACAGTGCTCTTGTTATCCTAATTCTTCTGTCATCATATCGCAGGAGCTGTTCCCTGCTGATTTCTGCAGGGAAAGAGGAGGATGCTGCATCACTCCACTTGTGAATTAGTTCCTCGGCCTTGCCCTGGGGGTCTTTGTGAGCCGCCGGCCGGGTTCTGCCCCCTCCTCCCCCCTTAGCTATCTGAATTTTTGCCCACACTTGTCTTGCAGATGTTTCCCGTCCAATAGAGCTAGTGAACTCAAGCCATTGTCTTTCCCACTCTTTAATCTTCTCTTCCCTGGCTACTTGACACACAGTTTTAAACAACTCTTGGTTACTTTCAGTGGGATGTCTCCGGTACTCTCTACTCATATCTCTTACATTTGCGTTAAGTATCTTTATTTAATCGTTCTCATACCATTTTATTTTCTTCCTCTGAGGGTTACTTCGCCCAGGCGTACGGCGGGAACTCTGAGATCACCAAACTTCATGTGTGCCTCTTCACGCACCTTCACGATGTTTCTCCTATTTTGACTACTGGTGATTCTCATGTATTGCACTCTCGAGATAAGTAATTGATAGATGAGGCTTACTGTGTCATGTTTTAATAGTGATATACATAATAATATCCACAATATCATATGCATTAACCTTCCAGTGTCTTGTTAAATATTGGAGTTGATAGTCATTCCACTCACACACTTCCCTGAGTCATTTTCAACATTTCTTGCTTCTCACAGTAATTTCATTGAGTATTAATTGTGCTACTAGAGAGTTATTAGTAAATTAAAAGTTCAGAGAAGTAAGAAATAATTGTTTTAGTAGCAGTTGAGGATTTGCACAATATACAAGCGATGAGTCACACTAACGTGGCTAAAGTATGTTGACCAGACCACACACTAGAAGGTGAAGGGACGACGACGTTCCGGTCCTTCCTGGACCATTCTCAAGTCAATTTCAAGTTTGCACAATATATTTTTTTTTATTTCTCCAGACCTTAATTTGAAATTTATTCCTTCAGTATTGAAGTATTTCTCATTTTCTAAACCCATATTTCCTGCATTGCCACTTGTTGTGTTTAATTATTTTTAATCAAAACTGCAATTGCATTTTCCCGCTTTATAATTTAATTTGCAGTGCATAGCCTGGTTTAATTAATTTATATAACTCTAATTCCAGCCGTATCCATACCAGATTGCTAATTTAATTCGCAATTTTGCTTGTTTTTTATTATTTTGTTGCCTAGTACAATTTTTTTTTTGCCATTTCCTTACTTTAGCCAAGTTTAATATTTTTTTAGTGTTTTATTTTTGTGTATTATATTTTTGATGCCTGGTGCACTTAATTATAATTTGCGTTCAAACATTACTTCAACGACAGTGACAATGCCTACCACTGTTGCAAGTACTTCTGACTCCAATGGAGCAATTACTTGTACTACTGGACAGAAGTCAGTTCAGGAAATGACTATTCCACTTTTTGTTGCCGAATCCCGCTTGTTAGAGTCCTGGTTTAGCAGGATAAGGCCAATACCAATGCCCGTTTTTCTGAGCTTACTGATGCCTAATACCTGATGATTGCTCGGTCAGCTGTTGGCACAACCAAAGGTGATGAACGTTTTGTGGTAGACGAGAAAGCCATTGTTAGCCTCAGTCTTGGTCTGAATTTATGGATTCCTTTCGCCGGTGCTTTGTTAACAAAGGAGACCTCGACCCCGTGTAGGTTAGTCAAGAAAATCGCCAATGCCACCATGCAGCCTCGTGAATCGTTTAATGCATTTACTAGCCGTCTCGATCAGTAGCCTTAATGACTGCTATGATTAGTTCATTATGGGTGGATAAAGACAAAACACTGACCCCAGATTCTATGGCCAAAATGATAGTATTTGGCACTTTAATGCATTTTGCCCTGGAGCATACTAAACCCATCATCGAACAGCAAAATTTTGGAGTTCAGCATGAAATTGGTGAAATGTTTGATGCTATTAACAATGCCGCCAATAAACTAGCTCCCCGAAGTGCTCAACTGTTGCCATCCTCTGACACTGTGAATGTAGTAACAAGCTCTCAGCATCCTCCCATGAACTCTCAAAACTCTTTGTCGCAGAACCGCACCCATGGTCATAGCCCGCAGTCAAATTCTCCTCCTCATAAGTTGCCAAGACGCCATAGCCCACAACCATCCATTCCCTCATGTTGGCATTATGGTAAGACTAACCACCTCGCAAGGGACTGTTAGTCCGCTCCTAGATCATCACCCCTAGACAATTCTCTCAGTCTCCTCGTAAATCTAATAATTCTAGGCTCCCATATTGTAGATACCTTAAACAAGTTGGTCACCACACTGCGGATTGTAAAGCTAGGCAAAGGACATCCCCACCTCGTAACTCCCACGGTCAGTATTGGCGAGGCGCAGTGTCCGAGACATTATCAGAACTCATGTAATTACAACTCCCAGTCCAGCCATAACACAACATCCAATTATAATACTCGATCACAGAATGCTGGAGTCCGGAATGTTCACTCCATGTCATTGGGAAACCCCCAAAGCCATCTGCTAACCAATTCAAGTTAGCCAGTCCTACTCTGTGTACTCAGTACCTACCCAAAATAGATTTGGAGACTTCACAGAAGAGGACATTGACTCTCGACCAGTTGTAGATGTTGACGGAACCACAGTGAATTTGACCCAGACGAGACGCAGACTTCCTAGGCAACATAAATCACAAGTAGTAACTTGTCCATTATCAAGTGATGGCCCCCTTGTCTCAGCCATTGTACAAAGTAGAATTTTAAAAGTCTGGTGCAAAAAAAAAACTCGGGTGCAAAAATTAATATTGTCAAGCCCTCAGCTCTTCGAGATATCTTGAGATTATCTTGAGATGATTTCGGGGCTTTTTAGTGTCCCCGCGGCCTGGTCTCCACCCCAAAGAAGCAGCCCGTTACAGCTGACTAACACCCAGGTTCCTATTTTACTGCTAAGTAACAGGGGCATAGGGTGAAAGAAACTCTGCCCATTGTTTCTCGCCGGCGCCAGGGATCGAACCCGGGACCACAGGATCACAAGTCCAGCATGCTGTCCGCTCGGCCGACCGACTCCCGATATGGCAAGTAAGCACTCTACTCCAGTAAGAAAGTCACCCATACCTTTTCTAAGTGGTGTTTCAGAAAATACAGTAAAAGTTCAGGGGGAAATTGACCTCCCATTCAAGTTAGATGACATCACACTGCCTATAGCATGTTTAGTTGTTGACTATATCCATTTTCCTGGTGACATTCTTCTAGGTTTGTAAAGCATGATTGATATGAACATCGTATTGTTTCCCCATCGTTGGAATATTAGTATCAAAGACCACATCATACCCTTGTGCAACATGTATAGACTGCACCATGAGTTCAACCTTCAATCCGACAACATTAATTTTGTCAAGGCCAGACTTGCTAGCGTAGGTTTGTCATATCCTTGTCGCAGTAGCATACCCGAGAATACAGGGACTCAATTGAAGCATTGTAGTTGTACAGTTGTTAAGGAGAGTGAGTATTGAGACCTTATGGAGGGGGACGCCGTAACGGATTCTCATTGTCTTGCTCGCCTGGCAGCTTCCATCTCTGAAGTCAGTGGTTCAATAGCTACTGACACTGTTATCTTGAGGTTATCTTGAGATGATTTCGGGGCTTTTTTAGTGTCCCCGCGGCCCGGTCTTCGACCAGGCCTCCACCCCCAGGAAGCAGCCCGTGACAGCTGACTAACACCCAGGTACCTATTTACTGCTAGGTAACAGAGTGCTGTTACCCAGTCCACTGTGCTGCACTCTCATTCTCTCACCAGAGTAAGAGTTAATGTTCAGGGAGTGCCTGAGTTATTGGGTGTTATTGCGGAAGGTGAAACATGTAAAGTGAACTGTACGTTTGTTGAACCCTCCTGGCACACAGTGAAGGATGGTACTGTTATATTGTACATTGCAAACACTCGTAATACCGACATTCATCTCCAGTCTGGCACCAATGTTGTAGATTTTGCCCATTAGTAGTTTTACTGGTGCGAGTTGTGGATGATGTCTCCATGGAACATACTGTGTGTACATTCACACCTGGAGAACAGGGATCTCAGCCAGATGTGCAAGCGCAACACCTCAGTTCTACTGATTTCCCTGACTCTGTGGTTCAGCTTTTGGAAATTTTGAAAAGGAATAGAGCCGTTGTTGCTCTACCAGGAGAAAAGTTAGGTCTCACTCCTCTTATTACACATAAAATTCCCCTTGAGTAAGGAACTATGCCAATTTATATACCAGCTTACCATCTACCCCATTCACAGAGGGCAGAAGCTGATAGATTCATAGAGGAAATGTTACAGAGTGATGTAATTGAGTCTAGTAATTCACCATGGAACGCTCCATTGATTCTTGTACCAAAGCGAGATGGTACTTGGAAATCTGTAAACGATTATCGGAAGCTTAACAGAGTAACTATACCTGATCGTTTCCCACTTCCAGTCTTAAATGATTTGTTGCAAAGTATAGGTTGAAACAAAGTATTCTCAGTGTGAGATTTGTTGCAGGGATTCTGGCAAATCCCCCTTGATGAGGAAATAAACAGTTAACAGCCTTTAGTACTCCCAATGGTCATTTTAATTTCAAAAGAATGCCATTTGGTTTGTGGGGTAGTCCAGCAACCTTTTCACGGCTCAGGACGAATTTATTTCGTAGATTGATAGGAAGTACTCTTCTAGTTTATCTTGATGATCTTATAATCATGTCGCAAGATGTTCAGACTCATTTCCAGAACCTTGAGAAAGTACTTGCAAAGCTCACAGAAGTTAATTTAAAAATAAAACTGGCAAAGTGTTTGTTTTTAAAGAAGATTAATTTCCAAGGTCATACAGTTACATCTTCAGGCATTACATTGAATGAATAAAAAATTATTGCTGCCCGTGATTTTCCAACGCCTTGTACTGCAGAAGCCGTGAGACAGTTCACAGGTCTTGAAGGATTTTATCGTTCAATTATTGCTGGATTTTCTATTATAGCCGCTCCACTGTATAAATTGCAAAGAAAAGATGAACCCTTTGTTTGGGAAGAAGCCCAGGAACATTCATTCAAAAAACTCAAGACAGCCTTGATCTCGTCACCTGTCCTTAGGTACCCAGATTTTTCTAAACCTTTTACGTTGGTTACAGATGCTAGTGACATTGGCTTAGGTGCTGCATTACTTCAAACAGAAGATCACGCAAAAGTTTATGCGTACATTATCTAAAGAAGAGAACAAATTTAGTGTAACAGAATGTGAAGCTCTAGCAGTTGTATGGGCTTTTAAACATTTCAGGGATACAATTTATAATTACCCAGTTTGTGTTCTTACAGATCACCAACCAGTGATTCCTTTGTTCAAGAATAAGAATCCTGTTGGAAAGTTTGCTAGATATTTGCTCACAATTCAAGAGTTCAGTTCCACATTTGGTTATATTCCAGGAAAGCAAAATATTGTAGCGGATGCGTTTTCTCGACACGTAGCTGCGATTCAGTAAAATTACCCAGCATTAGACGGTACAGTAGTCGAGACGGAACAGAGACAAGACCCCATATGGGCACCCATCATTAAGTTTTTAACTAAGCAAGATACTCGCCCGATTCACAAACCTCCAGTACCATTGAAAGAGTTAGTGATGTTTGACAATTTACTGTGTAGAGTAGTAAAGCTAGGGACAGCCCCGAGGAAGTGTTGTCAGGTAGTTGTCCAGCTGTCTTGGTACCAACTGTGTTAAAGATTATTCATGATGCTCCCTCAAGTGCACATCCAGGAAAGGATCGTACACTCCAGCAAGGTCGATTGAAGTATTTTTGTCCAAAAATGGCTAAGGAGATTGCTCATTATGTTGACAGATGTTTGACCTGCTTACAGCAGGTAACAAGACCTAATCCAACTCAGGTGTACCCAACGACTAAAACGACTTGGGAACGAGTACCAATGGATTTGTTGACAAATTTTGCGGAAACAGAAAAGGGAACAAACACTTGCTTGTAATTGTTCATATTTTGTCACGGTTTTGCGAACGAGTTCCTATCCCGAACAAAACAGCAGAAACTATAGCCAGTGCATTCCATGACTAAATAATTTGTAGATATAGTATGCCTAAAGTAATCCTATCAGATAATGGTCCAGAACTCAGTAATACTGTTTACCACGAGGTGCTGGCTGGCCTCGGGTGCTGTACTGTTTACCTTGAGGTGCAGGCTGACCTCTGGTGCTGTACTGTTTACCTTGAGGTGCTGGCTGACCTCTGGTGCTGTACTGTTTACCTTGAGGTGCTGGCTGACCTCTGGTGCTGTACTGTTTACCTTGAGGTGCAGGCTGGCCTCATGTGCTGTACAGTTTACCTTGAGCTGCTGGCTGGCCTCGGGTGCTGTACTGTTTACCTTGAGGTGCTGGCTGGCCTCGGGTGCTGTACTGTTTACCTTGAGGTGCAGGCTGGCCTCGGGTGTTGTACTGTTTACCTTGAGGTGCAGGCTGGCCTCGGGTGCTGTACTGTTTACCTTGAGGTGCAAGCTGGCCTCGGGTGTTGTACTGTTTACCTTGAGGTGCTGGCTGGCCTCGGGTGCTGTACTGTTTACCTTGACGTGTTGGCTGGCCTCGGGTGTTGTACTGTTTACCTTGAGGTGCTGGCTGGCCTCGGGTGCTGTACTGTTTACCTTGAGGTGCTGGCTGGCCTCGGGTGCTGTACTGTTTACCTTGAGGTGCAGGCTGGCCTCGGGTGTTGTACTGTTTACCTTGAGGTGCTGGCTGGCCTCGGGTGCTGTACTGTTTACCTTGAGGTGCTGGCTGGCATCGGGTGTTGTACTGTTTACCTTGAGGTGCTGGCTGGCCTCGGGTGCTGTACTGTTTACCTTGAGGTGCAGGCTGGCCTCGGGTGCTGTACTGTTTACCTTGAGGTGCTGGCTGGCCTCGGGTGCTGTACTGTTTACCTTGACGTGTTGGCTGGCCTCGGGTGCTGTACTGTTTACCTTGAGGTGCAGACTGGCCTCGGGTGCTGTACTGTTTACCTTGAGGTGCAGGATGGCCTCGGGTGCTGAACTGTTTACCTTGAGGTGCTGGCTGGCCTCGGGTGCTGTACTGTTTACCTTGACGTGTTGGCTGGCCTCGGGTGCTGTACTGTTTACTTTGAGGTTCAGGCTGGCCTCGGGTGTTGCACTGTTTACCTTGAGGTGCTGGCTGCCCTCGCGTGCTGTACTGTTTACCTTGCGGTGCTGACTGGCCTCGGGTGTTGTACTGTTTACCTTGAGGTGCTGGCTGCCCTCGCGTGCTGTACTGTTTACCTTGCGGTGCTGACTGGCCTCGGGAGCTGTAAAGTTTACCTTGAAAAGCAGGCTGGCCTCGGGTGCTGAACTGTTTACCTTGATGAGCAGGCTGGCCTCGGGTGCTGTACTGTTTACCTTGAGGTGCAGGCTGGCCTCGGGTGCTGTACTGTTTACCTTGAGGTGCTGGCTGGCCTCGGGTGCTGTACTGTTTACCTTGAGGACCTGGAAGGCCTCGGGTGCTGTACTGTTTACCTTGAGATGCAGGCTGGCGTCGGGTGCTGTACTGTTTACCTTGATGTGCTGACTGGCCTCGGGTGCTGTACTGTTTACCTTGAGGTGCTGGCTGGCCTCGGGTGCTGTACTGTTTACCTTGAGGTGCTGGCTGGCCTCGGGTGCTGAACTGTTTACCTTGAGGTGCTGGCTGGCCTCGGGTGCTGTACTGTTTACCTTGAGGTGCTGGCTGGCCTCGGGTGCTGAACTGTTTACCTTGAGCTGATGGCTGGCCTCGGGTGCTGTACTGTTTACCTTGAGGTGCTGGCTGGCCTCGGGTGCTGAACTGTTTACCTTGAGCTGATGGCTGGCCTCGGGTGTTGTACTGTTTACCTTGAGGTGCTGGCTGGCCTCGGGTGCTGTACTGTTTACCTTGAGGTGCTGGCTGGCCTCGGGTGCTGAACTGTTTACCTTGATGAGCAGGCTGGCCTCGGGTGCTGTACTGTTTACCTTGAGGTGCAGGCTGGCCTCGGGTGCTGTACTGTTTACCTTGAGGTGCTGGCTGGCCTCGGGTGCTGTACTGTTTACCTTGATGAGCAGGCTGGCCTCGGGTGCTGTACTGTTTACCTTGAGGTGCAGGCTGGCCTCGGGTGCTGTACTGTTTACCTTGAGGTGCTGGCTGGCCTCGGGTGCTGTACTGTTTACCTTGAGGTGCTGGCTGGCCTCGGGTGCTGTACTGTTTACCTTGAGGTGCTGGCTGGCCTCGGGTGCTGTACTGTTTACCTTGATGTGCTGACTGGCCTCGGGTGCTTTACTGTTTACCTTGAGGTGCTGGCTGGCCTCGGGTATTGTACTGTTTACCTTGATGTGCTGACTGGCCTCGGGTGCTGTACTGTTTACCTTGATGTGCTGACTGGCCTCGGGTGCTGTACTGTTTACCTTGATGTGCTGACTGGCCTCGGGTGCTGTACTGTTTACCTTGATGTGCTGACTGGCCTCGGGTGCTGTACTGTTTACCTTGAGGTGCTGGCTGGCCTCGGGTGCTGTACTGTTTACCTTGAGGTGCTGGCTGGCCTCGGGTGCTGTACTGTTTACCTTGAGGTGCTGGCTGGCCTCGGGTGCTGTACTGTTTACCTTGATGTGCTGACTGGCCTCGGGTGTTGTACTGTTTACCTTGAGGTGCAGGCTGGCCTCGGGTGCTGTACTGTTTACCTTAAGGTGCTGGCTGGCCTCGGGTATTGTACTGTTTACCTTGAGGTGCAGGCTGGCCTCGGGTGCTGTACTGTTTACCTTGAGGTGCTGGCTGGCCTCGGGTGCTATACTGTTTACCTTGAGGTGCTGACTGGCCTCGGGTATTGTACTGTTTACCTTGAGGTGCAGGCTGGCCTCGGGTGCTGTACTGTTTACCTTGAGCTGATGGCTGGCCTCGGGTGCTGTACTGTTTACCTTGAGGTGCTGGCTGGCCTCGGGTACTGTAATGTTTACCTTGAGGTGCAGGCTGGCTTCGGGTGCTGTACTGTTTACCTTGATGTGCTGACTGGCCTCGGGTGCTGTACTGTTTACCTTGATGTGCAGGCTGGCCTCGGGTATTGTACTGTTTACCTTGCGGTGCAGGCTGGCCTCGGGTGCTGTACTGTTTACCTTGAGGTGCTGGCTGGCCTCGGGTGCTGTACTGTTTACCTTGATGTGCTGACTGGCCTCGGGTGCTGTACTGTTTACCTTGAGGTGCTGGCTGGCCTCGGGTGTTGTACTGTTTACCTTGAGGTGCTGGCTGGCCTCGGGTATTGTACTGTTTACCTTGAGGTGCTGACTGGCCTCGGGTGCTGTACTGTTTACCTTGATGTGCTGACTGGCCTCGGGTGCTGTACTGTTTACCTTGAGGTGCTGGCTGGCCTCGGGTGTTGTACTGTTTACCTTGAGGTGCTGGCTGGCCTCGGGTATTGTACTGTTTACCTTGATGTGCTGACTGGCCTCGGGTGCTGTACTGTTTACCTTGAGGTGCTGGCTGGCCTCGGGTGTTGTACTGTTTACCTTGAGGTGCTGGCTGGCCTCGGGTATTGTACTGTTTACCTTGAGGTGCTGACTGGCCTCGGGTGCTGTACTGTTTACCTTGATGTGCTGGCTGGCCTCGGGTATTGTACTGTTTACCTTAAGGTGCAGGCTGGCCTCGGGTGTTGTACTGTTTACCTTGAGGTGCTGGCTGGCCTCGGGTATTGTACTGTTTACCTTGATGTGCTGGCTGGCCTCGGGTGCTGTACTGTTTACCTTGAGGTGCTGGCTGGCCTCGGGTATTGTACTGTTTACCTTAAGGTGCAGGCTGGCCTCGGGTGTTGTACTGTTTACCTTGAGGTGCTGGCTGGCCTCGGGTATTGTACTGTTTACCTTGAGGTGCTGACTGGCCTCGGGTGCTGTACTGTTTACCTTGATGTGCTGGCTGGCCTCGGGTATTGTACTGTTTACCTTAAGGTGCAGGCTGGCCTCGGGTGGTGAACTGTTTACCTTGAGGTGCAGGCTGGCCTCGGGTGTTGTACTGTTTACCTTAAGGTGCAGGCTGGCCTCGGGTGGTGAACTGTTTACCTTGAGGTGCAGGCTGGCCTCGGGTGGTGAACTGTTTACCTTGAGGTGCAGGCTTACCTCGGGCGCTGAACTGTTTACCTTGAGGTGCTGAATGGCCTCGGGTGCTGTACTGTTTTCCTTGAGGTGCTGACTGGCTGGCCTCGGGTGCTGTATTGTTTACCTTGAGGTGCAGGCTGGCCTCGGGTGCTGTACTGTTTACGTTGAGGTGCTGGCTGGCCTCGGGTGCTGTACTGTTTACCTTGAGGTGCAGGCTGGCCTCGGGTGCTGTACTGTTTACCTTGATGTGCAGGCTGGCCTCGGGTGCTGTACTGTTTACCTTGATGTGCTGGCTGGCCTCGGGCACTGAACTGTTTACCTTGAGGTGCTGAATGGCCTCGGGTGCTGTACTGTTTACCTTGAGGTGCTGGCTGGCCTCGGGTGCTGTACTGTTTACCTTGAGGTGCAGGCTGGCCTCGGGTGCTGTACTGTTTACCTTGATGTGCTGGCTGGCCTCGGGTGCTGTACTGTTTACCTTGAGGTGCTTAATGGCCTCGGGTGCTGTACTGTTTACCTTGAGGTGCTGGCTGGCCTCGGGTGCTGTACTGTTTACCTTGAGGTGCTTAATGGCCTCGGGTGCTGTACTGTTTACCTTGAGGTGCTGGCTGGCCTCGGGTGCTGTACTGTTTACCTTGAGGTGCTGAATGGCCTCGGGTGCTGTACTGTTTACCTTGAGGTGCTGGCTGGCCTCGGGAGCTGTATTGTTTACCTTGAGGTGCAGGCTGGCCTCGGGTGCTGTACTGTTTACCTTAAGGTGCTGACTGGCCTCGGGTGCTGTACTGTTTACCTTGAGGTGCTTAATGGCCTCGGGTGCTGTACTGTTTACCTTGAGGTGCTGGCTGGCCTCGGGTGCTGTACTGTTTACCTTAAGGTGCTGACTGGCCTCGGGTGCTGTACTGTTTACCTTGAGGTGCTTAATGGCCTCGGGTGCTGTACTGTTTACCTTGAGGTGCAGGCTGGCCTCGGGTGCTGTACTGTTTACCTTGAGGTGCTGGCTGGCCTCGGGTGCTGAACTGTTTACCTTGAGGTGCTGGCTGGCCTCTGGTGCTGAAGTGTTTACCTTGAGGTGCTGGCTGGCCTCTGGTGCTGAACTGTTTACCTTGAGGTGCTTGCTGGCCTCTGGTGCTGAACTGTTTACCTTGAGGTGCTGGCTGGCCTCTGGTGCTGAACTGTTTACCTTGAGGTGCTGGCTGGCCTCTGGTGCTGAACTGTTTACCTTGAGGTGCTGGCTGGCCTCTGGTGCTGAACTGTTTACCTTGAGGTGCTGGCTGGCCTCTGGTGCTGAACTGTTTACCTTGAGGTGCTTGCTGGCCTCTGGTGCTGAACTGTTTACCTTGAGGTGCTTGCTGGCCTCTGGTGCTGAACTGTTTACCTTGAGGTGCTGGCTGGCCTCTGGTGCTGAACTGTTTACCTTGAGGTGCTGGCTGGCCTCGGGTGCTGTACTGTTTACCTTGAGGTGCTGACTGGCCTCGGGTGCTGTACTGTTTACCTTGAGGTGCAGGCTGGCCTCTGGTGCTGAACTGTTTACCTTCAGGTCCAGGTAACGGTGGCGAACATTCCCTTTTGGTCGACATATTTCTTGGTTAGATCCTCCTTCTCGGTCCTGTTGGAACAGCAAAGTTTAGGATCACGACGGTGTCACCTAGATGTGGTCATAGTGTCACCTGGCTGTGGTCACAGTGTCACCTGGCTGTGGTCATAGTGTCACCTGGCTGTGGTCATAGTGTCACCTGGCTGTGGTCATAGTGTCACCTGGTTGTGGTCACAGTGTCACTCTGCTGTGGTCACGGTGTCACCAGACTGTGGTCACAGTGTCACCTGGCTGTGGTCACAGTGTCACCTGGCTGTGGTCACGGTGTCGCCTGGCAGTGGTCCCGGTGTCACCAGACTGTGGTCACAGTGTCACCCTGCTGTATTCACAGTGTCACCTGGCTGTGGTCACAGTGTCACCTGGCTGTGGTCACGGTGTCACCTGGCTGTGGTCACAGTGTCACCTGGCTGTGGTTACAGTGTCACCTGGCTGTGGTCACAGTGTCACCTGGCTGTGGTCACAGTGTCACCTGGTTGTGGTCACGGTGTCACCTGGCTGTGGTCACAGTGTCACCTGGCTGTGGTCACAGTGTCACCTGGCTGTGGTCACAGTGTCACCTGGATGTGGTCATAGTGTCACCTGGCTGTGGTCATAGTGTCACCTGGCTGTAGTCACAGTGTCACCTGGCTGTGGTCACAGTGTCACCTGGCTATGGTCACAGTGTCACCTGGATGTGGTCATAGTGTCACCTGGCTGTGGTCATAGTGTCACCTGGCTGTGGTCACGGTGTCACCTGGCTGTGGTCATAGTGTCACCTGGCTGTGGTCACGGTGTCACCTGGCTGTGGTCACAGTGTCACCTGGCTGTGGTCACAGTCTCACCTGGCTGTGGTCACGGTGTCACCTGGCTGTGGTCTAAGTGTCACCCTGCTGTGGTCACAGTGTCACCTGGCTGTGGTCACTGTCACCTGGCTGTGGTCAAAGTGTCACCTGGCTGTGGTCACAGTGTCACCTGGCTGTGGTCATAGTGTCACCTGGCTGTGGTCACAGTGTCACCTGGCTGTGGTCACAGTGTCACCTGGATGTGGTCACAGTGTCACCTGGCTGTGGTCATAGTGTCACCTGGCTGTGGTCACGGTGTCACCTGGCTGTGGTCACGGTGTCACCTGGCTGTGGTCACAGTGTTCCTGGATGTGGTCATAGTGTCACCTGGCTGTGGTCACAGTGTTACCTGGCTGTGGTCACAGTGTTCCTGGATGTGGTCATAGTGTCACCTGGCTGTGGTCACAGTGTCACCTGGCTGTGGTCACAGTGTCACCTGGCTGTGGTCACAGTGTCACCTGGACGTGGTCATAGTGTCACCTGGCTGTGGTCACAGTGTCACCTGGGTGTGGTCACAGTGTCACCTGGCTGTGGTCACAGTGTCACCTGGCTGTGGTCACGGTGTCACCTGGCTGTGGTCACAGTGTCACCTGGCTGTGGTCACAGTGTCACCTGGCTGTGGTCACAGTGTCACCTGGCTGTGGTCACAGTGTCACCTGGCTGTGGTCACGGTGTCACCTGGCTGTGGTCACAGTGTCACCTGGCTGTGGTCACAGTGTCACCTGGCTGTGGTCACAGTGTCACCTGGCTGTGGTCACAGTGTCACCTGGATGTGGTCATAGTGTTACCTGGCTGCGGTCATAGTGTCACCTGGCTGTGGTCACGGTGTCACCTGGCTGTGGTCACAGTGTCACCTGGCTGTTGTCATAGTGTCACCTGGCTGTGGTCACGGTGTCACCTGGCTGTGGTCACAGTGTCACCTGGCTGTGGTCACAGTGTCACCTGGCTGTGGGCACGGTGTCACCTGGCTGTGTTCACAGTGTCACCTGGCTGTGGTCACAGTGTCACCTGGCTGTGGTCACAGTCTCACCTGGCTGTGGTCATAGTGTCACCTGGCTGTGGTCACGGTGTCACCTGGCTGTGGTCACGGTGTCACCTGGCTGTGGTCATAGTGTCACCTGGCTGTGGTCACGGTGTCACCTGGCTGTGGTCACAGTGTCACCTGGCTGTGGTCACAGTGTCACCTGGCTGTGGTCACGGTGTCACCTGGCTGTGGTCACGGTGTCACCTGGCTGTGGTCACAGTGTCACCTGGCTGTGGTCACGGTGTCACCTGGCTGTGGTCACGGTGTCACCTGGCTGTGGTCACAGTGTCACCTGGCAGTGGTCACGGTGTCACCTGGCTGTGGTCACAGTGTCACCTGGCTGTGGTCACGATGGAGCGTACTACTGTGTTGGTGTGCACTACTGTGTTGGTGTGCACTACTGTGCTGGTGTGTACTACTGTGTTAGTGTGTACTACTGTGCTGGTCTGTACTACTGTGTTAGTGTGTACTACTGTGCTGGTGTGTACTACTGTGTTGGTGTGTACTACTGTGTTGGTGTGCACTACTGTGTTGGTGTGCACTACTGTGTTGGTGTGTACTACTGTGTTAGTGTGCACTACTGTGTTGGTGTGTACTACTGTGCTGGTGTGTACTACTGTGTTGGTGTGTACTACTGTGTTGGTGTGCACTACTGTGCTGGTGTGTACTACTGTGTTGGTGTGTACTACTGTGTTGGTGTGCACTACTGTGTTGGTGTGTACTACTGTGTTGGTGTGTACTACTGTGTTGGTGTGTACTACTGTGTTAGTGTGCACTACTGTGTTGGTGTGTACTACTGTGTTAGTGTGCACTACTGTGTTGGTGTGTACTACTGTGTTGGTGTGTACTACTGTGTTGGTGTGTACTACTGTGTTGGTGTGTACTACTGTGTTGGTGTGTACTACTGTGTTGGTGTGCACTACTGTGTTGGTGTGTACTACTGTGTTAGTGTGTACTACTGTGTTGGTGTGTACTACTGTGTTGGTGTGTGCTACTGTGTTGGTGTGTACTACTGTGTTGGTGTGTACTACTGTGCTGGTGTGTACTACTGTGTTGGTGTGTACTACTGTGTTGGTGTGTACTACTGTGTTAGTGTGTACTACTGTGTTGGTGTGTACTACTGTGTTGGTGTGTGCTACTGTGTTGGTGTGTACTACTGTGTTAGTGTGTACTACTGTGTTGGTGTGTACTACTGTGTTGGTGTGTACTACTGTGCTGGTGTGTACTACTGTGTTGGTGTGTACTACTGTGTTGGTGTGTACTACTGTGTTAGTGTGTACTACTGTGTTGGTGTGTACTACTCTGTTGGTGTGTGCTACTGTGTTGGTGTGTACTACTGTGTTAGTGTGTACTACTGTGTTGGTGTGTACTACTGTGTTGGTGTGTGCTACTGTGCTGGTGTGTACTACTGTGCTGGAATAGTCAACAGTTAAACACCAGTTTAACTGTTGACTATGCCAGTAATACAAGTTTAACTGTTGGCTATGCCAGTAACACAAGTTTAACTGTTGGCTATGCCAGTAATACAAGTTTAACTGTTGGCTATGCCAGTAACACAAGTTTAACTGTTGACTACACCAGTAATACAAGTTTAACTGTTGGCTATGCCAGTAACACAAGTTTAACTGTTGGCTATGCCAGTAACACAAGTTTAACTGTTGGCTATGCCAGTAACACAAGTTTAACTGTTGACTATGCCAGTAACACAAGTTTAACTGTTGGCTATGCCAGTAATACAAGTTTAACTGTTGGCTATGCCAGTAACACAAGTTTAACTGTTGGCTATGCCAGTAATACAAGTTTAACTGTTGGCTATGCCAGTAACGCAAGTTTAACTGTTGACTACACCAGTAATACAAGTTTAACTGTTGGCTATGCCAGTAACACAAGTTTAACTGTTGGCTATGCCAGTAACACAAGTTTAACTGTTGGCTATGCCAGTAACACAAGTTTAACTGTTGACTATGCCAGTAACACAAGTTTAACTGTTGACTATGCCAGTAACACAAGTTTAACTGTTGGCTATGCCAGTAATACAAGTTTAACTGTTGGCTATGCCAGTAACACAAGTTTAACTGTTGGCTATGCCAGTAATACAAGTTTAACTGTTGGCTATGCCAGTAACGCAAGTTTAACTGTTGACTACACCAGTAATACAAGTTTAACTGTTGGCTATGCCAGTAACACAAGTTTAACTGTTGGCTATGCCAGTAACACAAGTTTAACTGTTGGCTATGCCAGTAACACAAGTTTAACTGTTGACTATGCCAGTAACACAAGTTTAACTGTTGACTATGCCAGTAACACAAGTTTAACTGTTGGCTATGCCAGTAATACAAGTTTAACTGTTGGCTATGCCAGTAACACAAGTTTAACTGTTGGCTATGCCAGTAATACAAGTTTAACTGTTGGCTATGCCAGTAACGCAAGTTTATCTGTTGACTACACCAGTAATACAAGTTTAACTGTTGGCTATGCCAGTAACACAAGTTTAACTGTTGGCTATGCCAGTAACACAAGTTTAACTGTTGACTATGCCAGTAACACAAGTTTAACTGTTGACTATGCCAGTAACACAAGTTTAACTGTTGGCTATGCCAGTAATACAAGTTTAACTGTTGGCTATGCCAGTAACACAAGTTTAACTGTTGGCTATGCCAGTAATACAAGTTTAACTGTTGGCTATGCCAGTAACGCAAGTTTAACTGTTGACTACACCAGTAATACAAGTTTAACTGTTGGCTATGCCAGTAACACAAGTTTAACTGTTGGCTATGCCAGTAACACAAGTTTAACTGTTGGCTATGCCAGTAACACAAGTTTAACTGTTGACTATGCCAGTAACACAAGTTTAACTGTTGACTACACCAGTAACACAAGTTTAACTGTTGACTATGCCAGTAACACAAGTTTAACTGTTGACTATGCCAGATACCAGTTACAGTACTAGTAGTTACAGTACTGGTAGTTACAGTACTGGCAGTTACAGTACTGGCAGTTACAGTACTGGCAGTTACAGTACTGGCAGTTACAGTACTGGTAGTTACAGTACTGGCAGTTACAGTACTGGCAGTTACAGTACTGGCAGTTACAGTACTGGTAGTTACAGTACTGGCAGTTACAGTACTGGCAGTTACAGTACTGGTAGTTACAGTACTGGTAGTTACAGTACTGGCAGTTACAGTACTGGCAGTTACAGTACTGGCAGTTACAGTACTGGCAGTTACAGTACTGGTAGTTACAGTACTGGCAGTTACAGTACTGGTAGTTACAGTACTGGCAGTTACAGTACTGGCAGTTATAGTACTGGCAGTTACAGTACTGGCAGTTACAGTACTGGCAGTTACAGTACTGACAGTTACAGTACTGGCAGTTACAGTACTGGCAGTTACAGTACTGGCAGTTACAGTACTGGCAGTTACAGTACTGGCAGTTACAGTACTGGCAGTTACAGTACTGGCGGTTACAGTACTGGCAGTTACAGTACTGGCGGTTACAGTACTGACAGTTACAGTACTGGCGGTTACAGTACTGGCAGTTACAGTACTGGCAGTTACAGTACTGGCAGTTACAGTACTGACAGTTACAGTACTGGCAGTTACAGTACTGGTGGTTACAGTACTGACAGTTACAGTACTGGCAGTTACAGTACTGGTGGTTACAGTACTGACAGTTACAGTACTGGCAGTTACAGTACTGGCAGTTACAGTACTGGCGGTTACAGTACTGGCAGTTACAGTACTGGCAGTTACAGTACTGGCGGTTACAGTACTAGCAGTTACAGTACTGGCAGTTACAGTACTGGCAGTTACAGTACTGACAGTTACTGTACTGGTGGTTACAGTACTGGCGGTTACAGTACTGGCAGTTACAGTACTGGCAGTTACAGTACTGGTGGTTACAGTACTGACAGTTACTGTACTGGTGGTTACAGTACTGACAGTTACAGTACTGGCAGTTACAGTACTGGCAGTTACAGTACTGGCAGTTACAGTACTGGTGGTTACAGTACTGGCAGTTACAGTACTGGCAGTTACAGTACTGGTAGTTACAGTACTGGTGGTTACAGTACTGGCAGTTACAGTACTGGTAGTTACAGTACTGGTGGTTACAGTACTGGCAGTTACAGTACTGGTAGTTACAGTACTGCCAACCAGGTACTGGCAGTTACAGTACTGGTAGTTACAGTACTGACAGTTACAGTACTGACAGTTACAGTACTGGCAGTTACAGTACTGGCAGTTACAGTACTTGTGGTTACAGTAATGGCAGTTACAGTACTGGCAGTTACAGTACTGGTAGTTACAGTACTGGTGGTTACAGTACTGGCAGTTACAGTACTGGTAGTTACAGTACTGGCAGTTACAGTACTGGTAGTTACAGTACTGGCAGTTACAGTACTGGCAGTTACAGTACTTGTGGTTACAGTACTGGCAGTTACAGTACTGGCAGTTACAGTACTGGTAGTTACAGTACTGGTGGTTACAGTACTGGCAGTTACAGTACTGGTAGTTACAGTACTGGCAGTTACAGTACTGGTAGTTACAGTACTGGCAGTTACAGTACTAGCAGTTACAGTACTGGCAGTTACAGTACTGTAACAGTACTGTAACTGGCAGTTACAGTACTGACAGTTACAGTACTGGTAGTTACAGTACTGGTAGTTACAGTACTGGCAGTTACAGTACTAGCAGTTACAGTACTGGCAGTTACAGTACTGTAACAGTACTGTAACTGGCAGTTACAGTACTGGCAGTTACAGTACTGTAACTGGCAGTTACAGTACTGGCAGTTACAGTACTGACAGTTACAGTACTGGCAGTTACAGTACTGGCAGTTACAGTACTGGCAGTTACAGTACTGACAGTTACAGTACTGACAGTTACAGTACTGGCAGTTACAGTACTGGCAGTTACAGTACTGGCAGTTACAGTACTGACAGTTACAGTACTGGCAGTTACAGTACTGGCAGTTACAGTACTGGCAGTTACAGTACTGACAGTTACAGTACTGGCAGTTACAGTACTGACAGTTACAGTACTGGCAGTTACAGTACTGGTAGTTACAGTACTGGCAGTTACAGTACTGGCAGTTACAGTACTGGTAGTTACAGTACTGGCAGTTACAGTACTGGTAGTTACAGTACTGGCAGTTACAGTACTGGTAGTTACAGTACTGGCAGTTACAGTACTGGTAGTTACAGTACTGGCAGTTACAGTACTGGTAGTTACAGTACTGGCAGTTACAGTACTGGCAGTTACAGTACTGGCAGTTACAGTACTGGTAGTTACAGTACTGGCAGTTACAGTACTGGCAGTTACAGTACTGGCAGTTACAGTACTGGCAGTTACAGTACTGTAACAGTACTGTAACTGGCAGTTACAGTACTGGCAGTTACAGTACTGACAGTTACAGTACTGGTAGTTACAGTACTGGCAGTTACAGTACTGGTAGTTACAGTACTGGCAGTTACAGTACTGGCAGTTACAGTACTGGCAGTTACAGTACTGGTAGTTACAGTACTGGTAGTTACAGTACTGGCAGTTACAGTACTGGCAGTTACAGTACTGGTAGTTACAGTACTGGCAGTTACAGTACTGGCAGTTACAGTACTGGCAGTTACAGTACTGTAACAGTACTGTAACTGGCAGTTACAGTACTGGCAGTTACAGTACTGGCAGTTACAGTACTGGCAGTTACAGTACTGGCAGTTACAGTACTGACAGTTACAGTACTGGCAGTTACAGTACTGGTAGTTACAGTACTGGTAGTTACAGTACTGGAAGTTACAGTACTGGTAGTTACAGTACTGGTAGTTACAGTACTGGCAGTTACAGTACTGGCAGTTACAGTACTGGCAGTTACAGTACTGGCAGTTACAGTACTGACAGTTACAGTACTGGCAGTTACAGTACTGGCAGTTACAGTACTGGTAGTTACAGTACTGGTAGTTACAGTACTGGCAGTTACAGTACTGACAGTTACAGTACTGGCAGTTACAGTACTGACAGTTACAGTACTGGCAGTTACAGTACTGACAGTTACAGTACTGGCAGTTACAGTACTGGCAGTTACAGTACTGACAGTTACAGTACTGGTAGTTACAGTACTGGCAGTTACAGTACTGGCAGTTACAGTACTGGCAGTTACAGTACTGGCAGTTACAGTACTGTAACAGTACTGTAACTGGCAGTTACCGTACTGGCAGTTACAGTACTGGCAGTTACAGTACTGGCAGTTACAGTACTGGCAGTTACAGTACTGACAGTTACAGTACTGGCAGTTACAGTACTGGTAGTTACAGTACTGGTAGTTACAGTACTGGCAGTTACAGTACTGGCAGTTACAGTACTGGCAGTTACAGTACTGGCAGTTACAGTACTGGCAGTTACAGTACTGGTAGTTACAGTACTGGCAGTTACAGTACTGGCAGTTACAGTACTGGCAGTTACAGTACTGGCAGTTACAGTACTGGCAGTTACAGTACTGGCAGTTACAGTACTGGTAGTTACAGTACTGGTAGTTACAGTACTGGTAGTTACAGTACTGACAGTTACAGTACTGGTAGTTACAGTACTGGTAGTTACAGTACTGGTAGTTACAGTACTGGAAGTTACAGTACTGACAGTTACAGTACTGGTAGTTACAGTACTGGTAGTTACAGTACTGGTAGTTGTCATGCTACCACTCACAGGACAAATATATGGACGCACAGGACTAGTATGTAGGCTCACAGTATGAATATGAAGGCTCATAGTATGTGTATGTAGACTGACAGCATGAGTATGTAGACTGACAGCATGAGTATGTAGACTGACAGCATGAGTATGTAGACTGACAGCATGAGTATGTAGACTGACAGGACGAGTATGTAGACTCAGAGTATGAGGATGGGTGCACAATGGGTGCCATCAACAAGCAACGTTGTGAAGAATTACCTTGAGAGAGTAGTTGAAGGTCCACCCGAGAGGTCGAGGAGGCAGGTGGTGTGCAGCGGCTTCTACTGGCGACTGTCATCACCCCGGCGGCCTCCTCCTGCAGGATGTCTTTATCTTGGGAATACCATCTCTCTCCCTCTTGATCTCCCCCCCCCCTCTCTCTCTCTCTCTCACTCTACCCCTCTCTCTCTCTCTCTCTCAAAAATTAAAATGTATTTTTATTAAAAATAAATAAACAATAAATAAATTCATAAAAATACATGGATAATAGACAAAACTCATGATGTAAGAAGGTAACCTAAGATTTTTATTTGGGTCAAATGGACTGGAAAGTCTTGGGCATGGGGGGAGGGTGGACAGGTCTTGGAGCAGGACATGAACCCAGCAATTAGTGACGTAAAAGGGGATTTCGATGTGGATTCAAAATATAACTTATTTAGGAATATTCTAAGCAAAGCACAGGAACCATACAAATTGAATAGATCGAATACTAATGACCCAAAGTGGATAACAAAGGATTTGAAGAACCTTATGTTGTGTACCTTGACTTTAGCAAAGCTTTTGATACAGTGCCACATGAAAGACTGATTAAAAAAATAGAGGCTCATGGTATTGGGGGTGCTATATTAAGTTGGATTAGGGCATGGCTATTCCAAAGAAAACAGAGAGTTAGTATAAATGGGATTATGTCAGAGTGGGATAATGTTGTTAGTGGAGTGCCTCAAGGCTCTGTCCTGGGACCTCTGTTGTTTTTTAATATATATATAAATGATTTAGATTCAGGTTTGAGTAACAACATCTGCAAATTTCCAGATGATACAAAAATCGGTAGGGAAATTAACATGGAAGAAGACTCACTATCACTTCAAGTTGATCTAAATAGGGGTTTGAAATGGTCAAAAAATTGGCAGATGCAGTTTAATGTTGATAAATGTAAAGTTTTGAGGCTAGGTAATGATGATAGAGCTACATGATACGAGCTAGATGGTGTTGAGATTTCGAAGTCGGATTGCGAAAGGGATCAGGGAGTTATGATTAGTAAGAATTTAAAACAAAAAGATCAATGCATGAATGTTCATAATAAGGCAAATAGGACACTGGGATTTATTAATCGAAGCGTTAGTAACAAGACACCTGGTGTTGTTCTTCAGCTATATCTTGCTCTGGTTAGGCCCCGTTTAGATTATGCAGTTCAGTTTTGGTCGCCGTACTATAGAATGGATATAAATTCACTTGAACATGTTCAGCGTAGGATGACTAAGTTACTTCCCCAAATTAGAAATCTTTCATATGAAGAAAGATTAACAAAGCTTAAATTGAATTCACTGCAATTTCCTTCTATTGACATCTTGACAGCAGAACTTTATGCTATCCTCTATGCTCTTTGTCTCCTGCTTTCCCGGTGTCAATCCACCTTCGTAGTGGTAGTTAACTCTCATAGTGTCTTGTTTTCCGGCCGTCCCCCCGCGGTCGCTTGTCCCTCGATAGAATTCTTTGTGACTCGAATACTTTTGATATCATTCACCTTATGCGTTTTTGTTCTCGTATTGGCATCCTTGGTGATATTTAGCGCCCTGTGATTATCCTGCACATTTTATGGTGCTATATAGCCTTCCCAGTTTGGTGCCTTCTATTGATAATTACTTACTTACTTGGATAGTTGATCCCGTATTTTCTTGAAAACTAGTTGCATTTGTCTATGCTTTATTTGAACAAAATCATCTACGTTATACAAAGGAGTAGGGGGTACGTTAGTCAGTTCATTAGGGAGGATCTTATCTGTACCATAAAGAATAGCATGAGGAGTGTCGCCTGTAGAAACATTAATTGAAGAATTTATGGCACACTGAATTAATGGTAGGAAATCATCCCGATTACTGTTATTAAAATTCAACGTGACTCTCAAGGCATCTAATACTTTCCTGTTAGTATGCTCTGCTAAGCCATTACTTGCTGGGTGATATGGCATAATATTACATTTTTTAATGTTATATAAATCACGCAAGCTATTTAAAATACTATTACTGAATTCTGGACCATTATCTGAAAGGATTACTTTAGGCATACTATATCTACAAATTATTTGGTCATGGAATGCACTGGCTATAGTTTCTGCTGTTTTGTTCGGGATAGGAACTAGTTTGCAATACCTTGAAAAATTATCAACCATTACAAGCAAGTGTTTATTCCCTTTTTCTGTTTCCGCAAAATTTGTCAACAAATTCATTGATACTCGTTCCCAAGGAGCTTTAGTTGCTGGGTACATCTGAATTGGATTAGGTCCTGCTACAAGTCTTAATTGTGCTGTAAGCAGGTTAAACATCTGTCAACATAATGAGCAATCTTCTTGGCCATTTTTGGCCAAAAATACTTCAATGGACCTTGCTGAAGTGTATGATCCTTTCCTGGATGTGCACTTGTGGGAGCATCATGGATAATTTTTAACACAGTTGGAACCAAGACAGCTGGAACAACTAACTGACAACACTTCCTCGCGGCTGTCCCTAGCTTTACTACCCTACACACTAAATTGTCTAACATCACTAACTCTTTCAATGGTACTGGAGGTCTGTGAATCGGGCGAGTAACTTGCTTAGTGTGATGGTGTCCCACCCCCATATCTTTCCTGTCTCAGCTTCAAGAGTCATATCTCTGTGACCTGAACGTTCTCTGATGTTTAAGGAACATTTTGATATATATGAAAGTATGGAACGTTATTGTGTTGGCAGTGAATTTGCAGTTTTAGTTTGGTTATACAAGTGGCTTACCCCCTTTTGAGTTACAAGATAGCGCCGAGGCGCTCCGCTCCCCGCCAAAGAAGCGTGACGCCTACCGGTTGTTGATTGGCCAGGTAGGATCATGTGACATCATGGACCAATGGGGAGGAGCTCTCGGGCGGTGTGATGTCATGAGGCGGAGGGCTCCGGGTGGTAGGCACCCCCTGCAGGCTCAGTACATCACGGCCCATCATAAAGAGCGGCCGCGCTCAAGTGAGCCCCGATTTAGAGGTTAAGAAGCCCCAACCAGCCGCATTGATACTGCAGACATCGTGAGAGGTCATCTGACTCCTGTAGAGTACATGGAAGCAAGGCTTGGCTGGTGTTAGAGTGCCAAGAGCTCTTTTACCGATAGTCTGTGGCAGAGACGAACGTTTGGCTGGGACGCCTAGCAGGCCACATTCAAACGCATCAGGCGAGCTGCTGTGCCCGAGGTCAAGTCCACTGGCAGACCGAGGAGGGGACACTGAACCAGACTTCAAGTCATCTACAGTTCCAGTGTGGGAGGAAAAAGGTGGCGTGCTCAGGGACCTGTCTCCAGTACCTCAGGAGGAGGAGGAGGAGGAGGACTTGTCTGCGGGGTGTGAGAACGGCGAGGACACGCATCTACAAGTCGACTGAGGACCTTGTGTGTACAGGACCCCAATCAACTGAGGACCAAACAACAGGACCGCGGACCTCAGTGACCCTCGCCAGAGGATACGTCGACTATGTAGCAGAAAGAGTTAAGGTAGATAATTTTCCCTCCCATTACCCCTTGAATAGGTGAGCTAGAATATCATTCATGTCGTGAGCATTGTCTCTATTATCACTACCTGTGTTTACTAGTTGTGTTTACTAGTTGTGTTTTTACGGGGGTTGAGCTTTGCTCTTTCGGCCCGCCTCTCAACTGTCAATCAACTGTTTACTAACTACTTTTTTTTTTTTTTTCCCACACCACACACACACACACCCCTAGGAAGCAGCCCGTGACAGCTGACTAACTCCCAGGTACCTATTTACTGCTAGGTAACAGGGGCACTTAGGGTGAAAGAAACTTTGCCCATTTGTTTCTGCCTCGTGCGGGAATCGAACCCGCGCCACAGAGTTTGGCAGAGTTTAGGCTAGGAGCCAAATTACTCATGTAGGCGTGAGTTAATATATATATCTACTATATTCTACTACCCAAAATCATTTACGTCCTCTAGTTACTCAACACAAAGCTGCTATTAGGACAATATCCAACTCTGGCCCCAGACATCACTCGGTACCCCTACTCAAATCTCTGAATATGTTAGATATTAAGTCACTGCAGATTCTCTCATGTGTATTATACATATATAAAACGCTGAACTGTAATGCCAATCCTGACCTCAAAAGCTTCATAGAAGGTTGTAACAGAACCCATGAGCACCACACCAGAAATAAATACAGTTTTGATATTCCTAGAGTACGACTTAATCAAACTAGAAATGCTCTACAAATCAAGGGACCCAGAATGTGGAATGACCTTCCCAACCATGTTAAAGACTGTACCTATCTCAACCAGTTTAAGATAAAAACGAAGCTATATCTAATAAATTCCCTGTAACCTACCTTACCCCTCTATTGTCAACCAATGTCTGTTTTTTTTTAAATGACGCTGTTTGTCGACAGAATTGTATTTGTGCTGCTTTTTCAGCTATGTTCCCCCCTTTTTTATCTCTTTTTTTTATTTGTTCTCAACTCATTTTATTCTTTATGCTCAATTAGTATTAAGCTTTAGTCATTTAAGTTTTTCATGCCCGAAACGTTTCATGGCTGAGAGCACGGTCGACATAAGCGTTAACAACACTCCTCTTGTACCTGTCTGGGCAGTCACTGTTGGCATTGAGGCACATTCCTATGTTTGTTTCCTTAGTGTAGACTGCAGTGTGGAAACTTCTGCTCTTTTCCATGACTGTTACATCTAGAAAGGGCAGCTTCCCATCCTTCTACATCTCGTAAGTGAAACGCAACACAGAATTCCGCTCAAATGCCTCCTTCAGCTCCTGCAGATGTCTGACATCAGGTACCTGTGTAAAAATGTCGTCAACATACCTGCAGTATACGGCCGGTTTCAAGTTCATGTCGACTAAGACCTTTTGTTTGATGGTACCCATGTAGAAGTTCGCAAAAACGACACCTAGGGGAGAACCCATGGCGACCCCATCTACTTGCTTATACATGTGCCCATCCGGGCTCAAGAAGGGTGCCTCTTTAGTACAAGCTTGGAGTAGTTTCCTTAGAATGTTTTCTGGTATGTCAAGAGGAGTACAGGCCGGATCACGATACACTCTGTCTGCTATCATTCCGATTGTTTCATCCACGGGTACGTTGGTAAACAGTGATTCTACGTCCAACGAGGCTCTTATCCCTGTGGCCTGTGTTCCCCGCAGTAAGTCAACAAATTCCTTTGGAGACTTCAGGCTGAAGGCGCAAGGGACATAAGGAGCCAGCAAGCCGTTGAGTCGCTTCGCCAGTCTGTACGTGGGTGTGGGTATCTGGCTGACGATTGGCCGAAGTGGGTTTCCAGGCTTGTGTGTCTTGACATTTCCATACATATTGTATTCCAATACAATACAAACGCGAATACAAACCTGGATACGCATATGGAAATGTCAAGACAGCCAGGAGCACTATGCAACTGGCATCACTTCTAGGGTGTTGAGATTTAAGTTGCATATATTCCCGAGGACCATTCAAGCCCCAATTAAAAAAGCTTGTTCGCATTTGTATTGCTCACGTGGCCCCACAAAGTGAGCAACAGAGTATGCCTCTGCTAGTTCCAGGGAATCCCTTACTTGAATTGTATAATATGAGCTATGCAACTGGGGGAGCTTCCAAAGTCATGGACCAACTGTCTTATTATTCCCATTCCTAAACCTAACCAGCTGAGTGCTTTTCGTCCAGTCTCTCTCACTAGTTGTCTGTGTAAGTGTCTTGAGAGGATGGTTCTCAACCGTCTCCGTTACAGAATAAGTAACTTGTTGTCTCCCCAGATATATGGCTACGCATGGAAAGAGTGTACATCACTGTATTACCGCCTTCCTCACCCTGCATACTGATAGGTCATATACCACTCTCCTAGATCTAAAGTCAGTCTTTGACAGAACCGACACGTCATTCTGAGCGAACTCGCTAAAATGAATGTTGGGGGATCGCTCTTACGGTGGATAAGAGGCTCTCTATCCAACAGAGTTGATTAACTTGTCAAGTTAATCAGTTTTGACGTTTGTTCTTTGTTTACAATGGTACCTGTTCATGATATTATTGATTATCTTGCTCATGAATTAATTAATCATATTTTACCTCTTTCCGCTGATATTGTTGTCACTTGTTAAGTTGTGCATAAAAGAATGTAAATTTACCTTTAATAAGGAGTATTATTTACAGACTTTTGGAATGGTAATGGGGAATCCTTTATCGCCATTGCTTTCAAACTTGAACATGGAATTCTTCGAAAAGAAATGTCTTTAAAAAATTACCCCTGGAATCATTCCATGGTTTAGATATGTTGTGTATATGGCCTACAGATGTAAACACAGACGAATTTGTAGCTAAACTTACTGATCAAGTCACCTCTATAAAATTTACTATGGAGACTGAAATTGATAAATGTTTGCCATTCTTAGATATACTTATTAATAGGGAAGATTTTTTACTAAAGTTTAGTGTCTACAGAAAGCCTACGAATAATTTATCTTATGTTCAATATTTCTCAGGTCATAGATACAATGTGAAAACTCACTTTTTTCCTCAATGTATCTAAGAGCTCTTCGGGTTGTTAGTCTATAGCTCAAGCTTTGTTATCCACTGAGTTTTTTGGAAGTTTGCCGTAGCAAAGCACGTCGTACATATTATAATAATATATGAAGTGAAAAAATTCGCCCAAAGAACGTGTTATGTTTACCATATTTTTATCGTTTGAAATTATGGTCAAGCCTTGAAACTTTTTGACACACATGTATTGTTAAATTACGAAAATACTGTTGGTAAACTATTAGTTAGAAACAGCCCTGGTAGTGATAATTGTGTCATTTATAAAATATCTTGTAAAGACTGTAATAGGTTCTATGTTGAGCAAACATTTAAGATTTTGAAATGTAGAATTTTGCAATATAAATACTCTGGAAGACCTGGCCATTCATTCATTCTGGCCAATTGTCTAATGCTTTGTTTGTTCATCTGTCAGAAAATTCTCGCCTAGTTGATTGGGAGATGGCTTCTTCAATAACGAATTGCAAAATCACTTTCAATAGGAACATAGATGAATTTGCTTTAATACAGATTACAAAATCATGTAATTTGAACATTAGCAGTGGCTTATATAATTTAGATCCATTTTTGATTGATCAGTTAGAGGGAGACTTGAGTAGGATCATTGATACAGGGAGAGTCCGTGCACAATATGGCAGCAGCAACTGTAGTAAAAGAGCAACAGACATATAGAATTTATTGAACACACCAAAATTCAATCATGTAACATGTTACATAGTTGTTCTCTGTGGCAGTCAACAGGGAGGTGTTTTGTTGCTGTGTCTCCCACCAGGTGTACACAGTACACTGTCTCCCACCAGGTGTACACAGTACACTGTCTCCCACCAGGTGTACACAGTGTACTGTCTCCCACCAGGTGTACACAGTACTCCGTCTCCCACCAGGTGTACACAGTACACTGTCTCCCACCATGCGTACACAGTACACTGTCTCCCACCAGGTGTACACAGTGTACTGTCTCCCACCAGGTGTACACAGTACACTGTCTCCCACCATGCGTACACAGTACACTGTCTCCCACCAGGTGTACACAGTGTACTGTCTCCCACCAGGTGTACACAGTGTACTGTCTCCCACCAGGTGTACACAGTGTACTGTCTCCCACCAGGTGTACACAGTACACTGTCTCCCACCAGGTGTACACAGTACACTGTCTCCCACCAGGTGTACACAGTACACTGTCTCCCACCAGGTGTACACAGTATACTGTCTCCCACCAGGTGTACACAGTGTAGTGTCTCCCACCAGGTGTACACAGTGTACTGTCTCCCACCAGGTGTACACAGTGTACTGTCTCCCACCAGGTGTACACAGTACACTGTCTCCCACCAGGTGTACACAGTACACTGTCTCCCACCAGGTGTACACAGTGTACTGTCTCCCACCAGGTGTACACAGTGTACTGTCTCCCACCAGGTGTACACAGTGTACTGTCTCCCACCAGGTGTACACAGTACACTGTCTCCCACCAGGTGTACACAGTACACTGTCTCCCACCAGGTGTACACAGTGTACTGTCTCCCACCAGGTGTACACAGTGTAGTGTCTCCCACCAGGTGTACACAGTGTACTGTCTCCCACCAGGTGTACACAGTACACTGTCTCCCACCAGGTGTACACAGTACACTGTCTCCCACCAGGTGTACACAGTACACTGTCTCCCACCAGGTGTACACAGTATACTGTCTCCCACCAGGTGTACACAGTGTAGTGTCTCCCACCAGGTGTACACAGTGTACTGTCTCCCACCAGGTGTACACAGTGTACTGTCTCCCACCAGGTGTACACAGTACACTGTCTCCCACCAGGTGTACACAGTACACTGTCTCCCACCAGGTGTACACAGTGTACTGTCTCCCACCAGGTGTACACAGTGTACTGTCTCCCACCAGGTGTACACAGTGTACTGTCTCCCACCAGGTGTACACAGTACACTGTCTCCCACCAGGTGTACACAGTGTACTGTCTCCCACCAGGTGTACACAGTGTACTGTCTCCCACCAGGTGTACACAGTGTACTGTCTCCCACCAGGTGTACACAGTGTACTGTCTCCCACCAGGTGTACACAGTACACTGTCTCCCACCAGGTGTACACATTACACTGTCTCCCACCAGGTGTACACAGTACACTGTCTCCCACCAGGTGTACACAGTACACTCTCCCACCAGGTGTACACAGTACACTGTCTCCCACCAGGTGTACACCCACAACGTTCATATGAAGAAATAATACTTATATTTTAAGTAAAATTAATTTCCTAACTTCTAATACAAATGTTATTCAAATCTATATATTTCTAAATTACATAAGAAGTGGCACACCTGCAGGGTGTAACAGTGGCACACCTGCAGGGTGTAACAGTGGCACACCTGCAGGGTGTAACAGTGACACACCTGCAGGGTGTAACAGTGGCACACCTGCAGGGTGTAACAGTGGCACACCTGCAGGGTGTAACAGTGACACACCTGCAGGGTGTAACAGTGACACACCTGCAGGGTGTAACAGTGGCACACCTGCAGGGTGTAACAGTGGCACACCTGCAGGGTGTAACAGTGGCACACCTGCAGGGTGTAACAGTGGCACACCTGCAGGGGTGTAACAGTGGCACACCTGCAGGGTGTAACAGTGACACACCTGCAGGGTGTAACAGTGGCACACCTGCAGGGTGTAACAGTGGCACACCTGCAGGGTGTAACAGTGACACACCTGCAGGGTCTAACAGTGGCACACCTGCAGGGTCTAACAGTGGCACACCTGCAGGGTGTGACAGTGGCACACCTGCAGGGTGTAACAGTGACACACCTGCAGGATCTAACAGTGACACACCTGTTACATGTGATGGTGAAGAAGTTCATCACGTGATGGTGAACACGTTCATCACGTGATGGTGAACACGTTCATCACGTGATAGTGAACACGTTCATCACGTGATGGTGAACACGTTCATCACGTGATGGTGAACACGTTCATCACGTGATAGTGAACACGTTCATCACGTGATGGTGAACACGTTCATCACGTGATGGTGAACACGTTCATCACGTGATGGTGAACACGTTCATCACGTGATGGTGAACAAGTTCACCACGTGATGGTGAACACGTTCATCACGTGATGGTGAACAAGTTCATCACGTGATGGTGAACAAGTTCACCACGTGATGGTGAACACGTTCATCACGTGATGGTGAACACGTTCATCACGTGATGGTGAACACGTTCATCACGTGATGGTGAACACGTTCATCACGTGATGGTGAACACGTTCATCACGTGATGGTGAACACGTTCATCACGTGATGGTGAACACGTTCATCACGTGATGGTGAACACGTTCATCACGTGATGGTGAACACGTTCATCACGTGATGGTGAACACGTTCATCACGTGATGGTGAACACGTTCATCACGTGATGGTGAACACGTTCACCACGTGATGGTGAACACGTTCATCACGTGATGGTGAACAAGTTCATCACGTGATGGTGAACACGTTCATCACGTGATGGTGAACACGTTCATCACGTGATGGTGAACACGTTCATCACGTGATGGTGAACACGTTCATCACGTGATGGTGAACACGTTCATCACGTGATGGTGAACACGTTCATCACGTGATGGTGAACACGTTCATCACGTGATGGTGAACACGTTCATCACGTGATGGTGAACACGTTCATCACGTGATGGTGAACACGTTCATCACGTGATGGTGAACAAGTTCATCACGTGATGGTGAACACGTTCATCACGTGATTTTGAACACGTTCATCACGTGATGGTGAACAAGTTCATCACGTGATGGTGAATAAGATCATCACGTGATGGTGAACAAGTTCATCACGTGATGGTGAACAAGTTCATCACGTGATGGTGAACAAGTTCATCACGGATGGTGAACAAGATCATCACGTGATGGTGAACAAGTTCATCACGTGATGGTGAACACGTTCATCACGTGATTTTGAACACGTTCATCACGTGATGGTGAACAAGTTCATCACGTGATGGTGAACAAGATCATCACGTGATGGTGAACACGTTCATCACGTGATGGTGAACACGTTCATCACGTGATGGTGAACACGTTCATCACGTGATGGTGAACACGTTCATCACGTGATGGTGAACACGTTCATCACGTGATGGTGAACACGTTCACCACGTGATGGTGAACACGTTCATCACGTGATGGTGAACAAGTTCATCACGTGATGGTGAACACGTTCATCACGTGATGGTGAACACGTTCATCACGTGATGGTGAACACGTTCATCACGTGATGGTGAACACGTTCATCACGTGATGGTGAACACGTTCATCACGTGATGGTGAACACGTTCATCACGTGATGGTGAACACGTTCATCACGTGATGGTGAACACGTTCATCACGTGATGGTGAACACGTTCATCACGTGATGGTGAACACGTTCATCACGTGATGGTGAACACGTTCATCACGTGATGGTGAACAAGTTCATCACGTGATGGTGAACACGTTCATCACGTGATTTTGAACACGTTCATCACGTGATGGTGAACAAGTTCATCACGTGATGGTGAACAAGATCATCACGTGATGGTGAACAAGTTCATCACGTGATGGTGAACAAGTTCATCACGTGATGGTGAATAAGATCATCACGTGATGGTGAACAAGTTCATCACGTGATGGTGAACAAGTTCATCACGTGATGGTGAACAAGTTCATCACGGATGGTGAACAAGATCATCACGTGATGGTGAACAAGTTCATCACGTGATGGTGAACACGTTCATCACGTGATTTTGAACACGTTCATCACGTGATGGTGAACAAGTTCATCACGTGATGGTGAACAAGATCATCACGTGATGGTGAACAAGTTCATCACGTGATGGTGAACAAGTTCATCACGTGATGGTGAATAAGATCATCACGTGATGGTGAACAAGTTCATCACGTGATGGTGAACAAGTTCATCACGTGATGGTGAACAAGTTCATCACGGATGGTGAACAAGATCATCACGTGATGGTGAACAAGTTCATCACGTGACGGTGAACAAGTTCATAACGTGATGGTGAACAAGTTCATCACGGATGGTGAACAAGTTCATCACGTGATGGTGAACAAGTTCATCACGTGATGGTGAACACGTTCATCACGTGATGGTGAACAAGTTCATCACGGATGGTGAACAAGATCATCACGTGATGGTGAACAAGTTCATCACGTGACGGTGAACAAGTTCATAACGTGATGGTGAACAAGTTCATCACGGATGGTGAACAAGATCATCACGTGACGGTGAACAAGTTCATCACGGATGGTGAACAAGTTCATCACGGATGGTGTTCAGTGCGGCTCTCCTCGCTGCCTTGTCTATAGCTTCTGAAAACCTTTACTATATCAAGAAGTAATATTCTCACTTCAGGAAATATAACATATAATTTCTTAGCCATATATCTTACCCTAAACCTATGTATACTTATGACTTAAAGGTAAGTGGTAGTTGGTAGGGAACCATGTTGTTAAAGGTAAGTGGTAGTTGGTAGGGAACCATGTTGTTAAAGGTAAGTGGTAGTTGGTAGGGAACCATGTTGTTAAAGGTAAGTGGTAGTTGGTAGGGAACCATGTTGTTAAAGGTAAGTGGTAGTTGGTAGGGAACTATGTTGTTAAAGTTAAGTGGTAGTTGGTAGGGAACCATGTTGTTAAAGGTAAGTGGTAGTTGGTAGGGAACCATGTTGTTAAAGGTAAGTGGTAGTTGGTAGGGAACCATGTTGTTAAAGTTAAGTGGTAGTTGGTAGGGAACCATGTTGTTAAAGGTAAGTGGTAGTTGGTAGGGAACCATGTTGTTAAAGGTAAGTGGTAGTTGGTAGGGAACCATGTTGTTAAAGGTAAGTGGTAGTTGGTAGGGAACCATGTTGTTAAAGGTAAGTGGTAGTTGGTAGGGAACCATGTTGTTAAAGTTAAGTGGTAGTTGGTAGGGAACCATGTTGTTAAAGGTAAGTGGTAGTTGGTAGGGAACCATGTTATTGTTCAGAGGTTGTCGTGCGGGGGTGGAACACCGGGCATGAACACGTCCTTGTGTTTCAGCTTGATGTGAGCGCGATAGTTGCTGGGGTCGCTGGCCCGGTACGGGCACAGGTCACACTGGTAGGGCTTCTCTCCGGTGTGAGTCCTGATGTGCTTCTGCAGGTCCTTGTTGCAGGTGGCCCGGTAGTCGCAGTAGGAGCAGGAGTGGGAGCGACGCTCAGAGTGCGCAGAGAGATGCGCACGAAGCCTCTTCCTGCTGTCTGCTAAGAACGAACAGTCGGGACACCTGTAATACAGGTGTGTGATGTTAACATCATGTATGGCTAGTATTATGTATAGCTAAATACCTGACCATAGCCATAACCTTCCCGATAAGCAATATTTTCCTTAACATAAAATCACAAAGTTGTACAATGTTCAAGAGTAAGAACACTGAACAACTAAATATACTGAAGATAAATTATAGATATATCAATCATGGTTAGAAGTGCTCCATTATCTTTTATATGTAACACAAGAGATGTATAATGGGACGAAGATGTATAATATATAATATGAATTGTAATGAACACCTCACAGTGTTCAAGAGAGAACTTGACAAACACCTCCAAAGGATAGCTGATCAACCAAGCTGTGACTCATACGTCAGGCTGCGAGCAGCCATATCCAACAGCCTGATTGATCAGTCCAGCAACCAGGAGGCCTGGTCGACGACCGGGCCGCGGGGACGCTAAGCCCCGGAAGCACCTCAAGGTAACCTCAAGGTATGGAGAGAAAGTTGATACTAGTGCTGGGACGCACACACTGATGTAAGTCCTCCACTACACACCTGTCAACAAGTGCTGGGGACTCACACATTGATGTAAGTCCTCCACTACACACCTGTCAACAAGTGCTGGGACTCACACACTGATGTAAGTCCTCCACTACACACCTGTCAACAAGTGCTGGGACACACACACTGATGTAAGTCCTCCACTACACACCTGTCAACAAGTGCTGGGGACGCACACACTGATGTAAGTCCTCCACTACACACCTGTCAACAAGTGCTGGGACTCACACACTGATGTAAGTCCTCCACTACACACCTGTCAACAAGTGCTGAGACTCACATTTATTTATTTATTCATTTATTTATTTATATACAATAAGGTACATTGGGGGTTAAGAGAGACATAGGAATGATGCTTATCTTACAATCTTGTAAAGCCATTAGCCCGCGCAGCGTTTCAGGCAAGTCCTTAAACTAACAGATAATTTTATGTAGATAATTGACAGTAGAATTGACAACAAGTGTTTACAGGTACTTTACAGCTTTACTTTACAGGTACAGGTACTTTACAGCTTTACTTTACAGGTACAGGTACTTTACAGCTGTACTTTACAGGTACAGGTACTTTACAGCTTTACTTTACAGGTACAGGTACTTTACAGCTGTACTTTACAGGTACAGGTACTTTACAGCTTTACTTTACAGGTACAGGTACTTTACAGCTTTACTTTACAGGTACAGGTACTTTACAGCTGTACTTTACAGGTACAGGTACTTTACAGCTTTACTTTACAGGTACAGGTACTTTACAGCTGTACTTTACAGGTACAGGTACTTTACAGCTGTACTTTACAGGTACAGGTACTTTACAGCTTTACTTTACAGGTACAGGTACTTTACAGCTGTACTTTACAGGTACAGGTACTTTACAGCTTTACTTTACAGGTACAGGTACTTTACAGCTTTACTTTACAGGTACAGGTACTTTACAGCTTTACTTTACAGGTACAGGTACTTTACAGCTTTACTTTACAGGTACAGGTAATTTTAAGCAGATAAATTACAGTAAAATTGATAAAAAATGTTTACAGGTCAGCAAAAATAAAGATTAGAAAAATACATAATAATAACAAAACACCGTAATGAACAAGGATTTCAAGGTACATGAGGATACATTAGGATAAACTATCAGGGTTATACATTGGTTCACTGTAGGTGAACCAGTGAGGATCATATGAGGATCATTTCAAGGAGTAATGCAGTAGAAAATGCACTCAATATAATAACTATGATATCAGATGATATCAAAGATTACAATGGTAGAGTAATATGGCTTAGGTACATATATTGAGGGATTTGGTAGCACTGGATACAGTGCAAGTTAAAGCACAAGGTAGGAAACTATGAAGATGAAATTAGGAACTTTTTGGTTTTATTTTTGAATAGGGCAAAAGTTGGACAGCTGTTGGACAGCTTTTCAATTCATTAGGGAGTGAGTTTCATAGACAAGGTCCCTTTATTTGCATAAAGTGTCTACACAGATTAAGTTTGACTCTGGGGATATCAGATATATTTATATCTGGTATGGTGAGTATGTGATCTATTACATCTGTCCAGGAAGCGTTTCAGAACAAGGTTTGCACTTAAGAAAAGGGTTTTATAAATATAATTGACACAAGAGAATGTGTGGAGTGAATTTATGTTTAGCATGTTTAGGGATTTAAACAGGGGAGCTGTGTGCTGTCTGAAAGTAGAGTTTGTTATTGCATAGGACTTACATTGATGTAAGTCCTCCGATACACAACTCTCAATAAGGGCTCTATCATATCTACATTTAAAACTGTGTATGGAGTCAGCCTCCACCACATCGCTGCCTAATGCATTCCATCTGTTAACTACTCTGACACTGAAAAAGTTCTTTCTAACGACCCTGTGGCTCACTTGGGTACTCAGTTTCCACCTGTGTCCCCTTGTTCGCGTGCCACCCGTGTTAAACAGTTTATCTTTATCTAGCCGGTCAATTCCTCTGATAATTTTGTAGGTGGTGATCATGTCTCCCCTTACTCTTCTGTCGTCCAGTGTCGTGAGGTGCATTTCCCGCAGCCTTTCCTCGTAACTCATGCCTCTTAGTTCTGGGACTAGCCTAGTGGCATATTTCTGAACTTTTTCTAGCTTCACCTTGTGCTTGACAAGGTACGGGCTCCATGCTGGGGCCGCATACTCCAGGATTGGTCTTACATATGTCCTATATAAGGTTCTGAATGATTCCTTACACAGGTTCCTGAAGGCTGTGCTGATGTTAGCCAGCCTCGCAAACGCAGCAGATGTTATTCTTTTGATGTGGGCTTCAGGAGACAGGTTTGGTGTGATATCAACTCCTAAATCTTTCTCTTTGTCCGTTTCATGAAGGACTTTCTCCCCCATTCGGTATCCTGTGCCTGGCCTCCTGTTTCCACTGCCTAGTTTCATTACCTTACATTTACTCGGGTTGAACCTTAATAGCCATTTGTTGGACCATTCATTCAGTCTGTCTAGGTCATCTTGTAGCCTCATATTATCTTCCACTGTCTTAATCTTCCTCATAATTTTTGCATCATCAGCAAACAATGAGAGGAATGATTCTATACCATCTGGAAGATCATTTACATATATAAGAAACAGTATGGGTCCAAGGACTGACCCCTGCGGGACTCCACTGGTGACGTCTCACCAATCTGAGGCCTCACCCCTCACAATGACTCTCTGCCTTCAATTACTCAAGTACTCCCTTATCCAATGGAGAACCTTCCCTTTCACTCCTGCCTGCATCTCTAGCTTTTGCACTAGTCTCTGGTGTGGAAATGTGTCAAAAGCTTTCTGGCAATCCAAAAATATGCAGTCTGCTCACCCCTCTCTTTCTTGTCTGATGCTTGTTGCCTGATCGTAGAATTCAATTAATCCTGTGAAGCATGACTTGCCATCCCTGAAACCATGTTGGTGTTGTGTCATAAACTTCCTTCGCTCCAGATGTTCCACTAGCTTTTTTCGCACAATTTTTTCCATTAACTTGCATGGTATGGAAGTTAGGGATACTGGCCTGTAGTTCAGTGCCTCCGGTCTATCCCCCTTCTTGTATATTGAGACTACGTTCGCCGTCTTGCAAATTTTTGGCAGTTCACCTGTTACCAGTGATTTGTTATACACCATGGAGAGTGGCCGGCACAAAGCTTCTGCTTCTTCCTTTAGAATCCATGGCGATATTCCATCCGGGCCTATAGCCTTTGTCACATCCAACTCTAGCAAAAGCTTCCTTACATCCCCACTGGTAATCTCAAATTCCTCTAGTGGTGCCAGGTTTACTATTCCTTCCCTTATCTCTGGAACTTCTCCTTGCTACAGTGTGAAGACTTCCTGGAATTTCCTCCTTAGTTCCTCACACACTTCTTTGTCATTTGCAGTGAATTTGTCTGCCCCTATCCTCAGTTTCATTACCTGTTCCTTCACTGTTGTCTTTCTCCTGATGTGGCTGTGTAGCAATTTGGGTCGAGTCTTAGCTTTGCTTGCTATGTCATTTTCGTATTGCCCTTCTACCTCTCTTCTCACCCTGACGTATTCATTCCTGGCTCTCTGGTATCCTTCTCTGCTCTCAGGTGTCCTGTTATTGCTATAGTTTCTCCATGCTCTTTTACTTACTTGCTTAGCTAGCTTACATCTCTGATTAAACCATGGGTTTCTCATCTGCATTTCATTTTTTACCTTTTGGGCCGGGATAAACTTTTCTGCTGCGTCCTTACATTTCTGGGTGATGTATTCCATCATGTCTTGGGCCGTCTGTTCCCTTAGCTCAGTTCCCATGTTATATTCATTAGGAATTTTCTCAACTCCTCATAGTTTCCCTTACGGAATGCTAGCCTTTTGCTTTCAGTTCCCTTTCTAGAGTGCTTTAGCCCTTCTTCGACCAGATACTCAATGTCGGAACACTGTGATCGCTCATTCCTACTGGGGTCTCGAAGTCAATTTCCCTTATGTCGGAGTCATTCAGAGTGAATACTAGGTCGATTCTCGCTGGTTCATCGTTTCACCTCACCCTTGTGGGTTCTCTGACATGCTGGCTTAAGCAGTTTCTTGTTGCCACCTCCTGTAGTTTAGCTCGCCATGTTTCCTCTCCTCCATGAGGATCCTTGTTCTCCCAGTCTATCCTTCTGTGACTGAAGTCACCCATGATGAGCAGATGGGATCGAATTCTACCGGCAGCAGAGGCTGCCCTCTTAATTATATTGTTAACTGCCAAGTTGTTTCTGTCATATTCTTCCCTAGGTCTTCTGTCATTTGGTGGAGGGTTATATAACACTGCTACTACTACTCGAGGTCCTCCCATCGTCATGGTGCCTGTTATGTAGTCTCTCACCTATCCCTAGTGGAGCTAGGTGAGCGCTGTGATTGGGCGCTGTGGACTTCACTCCTGAAGGTATTAGGCAATGGGGCTAGGTGAGCGCTGTGGTTGAGGACTGTGGACTTCACTCTTGGAAGGTGCTATCCAGTGGTGCTAGGTGAGCGCTGTAGACTTCACTATTGGAAGGTGCTAGTCAGTGGGGCTAGGTGAGCACTTTGGACATTGCCGGATGAGCGTACTAGCGAGTGCGCTAAGGAGGAGGAGCATTTGAAGACGGCTCCATAACGGCAGCTAGCGTAAGGGCTAGTGATGCCTTGAAGACCTCGTCAGAGGCATATAGTGTCTGTCCTCCGTGAAGCTGGCTAGCGTGAGGGCTAGTGACACCGCTCTGGATGATTTCACATAGAGACTTGTAAATATTAATGGTGAAGGGTAATAATAACGGGTTATTTTAACTACTATTATTTTTATTTACCTTAAACATTACACTATATTTCCACCAAGGTTAGGGTCCTCTGAACTTGAGTAGGATCATAGAGGTTAAAAAGAACCCGGTTACGAAGGGTTTGTAACATTAATGACATCCCCAGCGGGATCCTTACCTCTTGTTCTGAGTGTCCATTGGTCTTGGTGGGTGTAACGATTTTGTTTAAGGTAATTAGCGAGTAAATATTTAAAGTAATAAGTGCAATCCCTGTGGATAAATGTCCACTTATGCTGTATAAGATTTAAGTACAGTGACTAGGAACTGGGTGATTAGTGATTGGTGTTGGGAAACAAAGTAGTGTTAAGTGATTGTGCTCATATTACAAAAGTAAACAATGGCTGAGAGGCAGACCATTGATACCTTGGATGATGTTAAGGAGTTCCTGGACCAGGAGGACTGCCTTTCCAAGTTGAAACATCTTGGAAAACCCGAGTTGGTATTAATAAGTGCTTATTTGGGAATTAAGGTGAGTGAGCATGATTCACGTGTTGAGATCCTCTCCATGGTACATAAGCATTTAAAACCTGCCGATAAAACGGAAAGTGAAGTGCAGAGTAAAGGAGAAAGTGTTATGGCTTCCACTGAAAAGGAAGACCAGGGAAGTGATGGTGAGTGTGTCCAAGATGAACTTTATGTGAGCCTCTTAACAGTGAAAATGTGCGAGTTAGAGATAAATCGTGAAATAAAGTAGAAAAAGCTAGAACAAGAAGAAAGACAAGAAAGGGAGAAAGAACTGGAAATAAAACGTTTGGAAATAGCGGAAAAGGAGAGAGAAAGGCAACACGAATTGTAAGTGGTGAGATTAAGTGGTAGAAGGGACATCAGTGATTATGGCCCGGTGCGGAACATGCATCATTGGATTGGCCAAGAGACAATTGGGCAATAATGATTCTGTTGGTGTTAACTGGAAAAGCCCAAACTGCATACTCAACATTATCGGTGAGTGAGTCAGGCGATTACAACAGTCAAGAAGGTGGTATTGATGGCTTACCAGTTTGTGCTTGAAGCATACAGGCAGAAGTTTCGTAACCTCAAGAAGACGTCTGAGCACACCTTGACAGAGTTTGAGTGCATTAAGGAGCGGCTGTTTTACGAATGGTGCGCTTCTTGGAAGGTGGAGACCAAAGAACAACTTGAGCAACTCGTTTTTTTGGAAAACTTCAAAGAATGTTTGTGAGGTGATATGAAGACATGCTTGGAAGAGCAGCAGGTAGAAACCTTGGGTGCTGAGGCCACTATGGCAGAATATGTCCTAACCCAGAGGCCCTCTACCAGGTATGTTCCGAAGAGCTACCCAAAACTATTTTTGAAGCATAAACCAGAAGAGGAGACAACCGTCCCAAGTAGTGCCTTGAAAACACCCTCAGGTAGTCTAAGACGGAGTAGTCCAAGTAGTCCAAAACGAAGTAGTCTTAGGAGGGACATATTGTGTTGGACCTGTGGACAGAGAAGGCGCATAGCTGCCAAGTGTCAAAGGACAGGTAACGACCGGCGTAGGGAGGTCATGCTGGTGAGTTGTGTGACACCACCAGTAGACACTCAGTTGTGACACCACCAGTAGACACTCAGTCTCTAGCTATGAATAGAGAGAAGCCAGGATTGTTTGCCCCTTACGCTTCAAAAGGGTATGTGTAGAGTGGCCTCAGACCGGCACCGGAAAAGCAATCTGCATACAGCCACCAGCGGTACCACGAGTCAGAAAAGTGTTGGCAATTCGCTTCGGTTTCTCGAACTTCCTAAGAGCATCGGTGCTTATATTAACCAGGGCATGCAATGTAGTCCCGCTATGGACAAGCACATCAGTTAGATCATTGCCCGTGGTCTTGATGTTCACTTTGGTCAGGACAAACCCTTCGTAACCGGGTTCTTTTTAACCTCTATGATCCTACTCAAGTTCAGAGGACCCTAACCTTGGTGGAAATATAGTGTAATGTTTAAGGTAAATAAAAATAATAGTAGTTAAAATAACCCGTTATTATTACCCTTCACCATTAATATTTACAAGTCTCTATGTGAAATCATCCAGAGCGGTGTCACTAGCCCTCACGCTAGCCAGCTTCACGGAGGACAGACACTATATGCCTCTGACGAGGTCTTCAAGGCACCACTAGCCCTTACGCTAGCTGCCGTTATGGAGCCGTCTTCAAATGCTCCTCCTCCTTAGCGCACTCGCTAGTACGCTCATCTGGCAATGTCCAAAGTGCTCACCTAGCCCCACTGGCTAGCACCTTCCAATAGTGAAGTCTACAGCGCTCACCTAGCCCCACTGCCTAGTACCTCCAGGAGTGAAGTCCACAGCGCTCAACTAGCCCACTTGGCTAACACTTGACGCAGCGATCACCACACACAGCAGAAGGCCTGCAGCAGTTACTCAACCGCTTTGCCGCAGCCTTTTCCGCATTCGGCCGGACAATCAGCCTGAAGAAGTCACAGGTGATGGGACAAGACGTCAATGAGCTACCCTGTATAAACATCGCAGACTATATGCTGGAGGTAGTTCACGAGTTTGTGTACCTGGCCTCCACAATCTCAGACACCCTTTCCCTGGACACTTTATTATTATTAACATCTTTATTGACAAAATTAATTACAATTTTGCCTAATCTGAGGATTTTGATAGTCTTATTAAAGTGAGGATAATGCTGGTATTCACTGTCACGCAGGACAGAGGGTCATACATAAGACAATAGGTCTAAACTGTAGGCTGAAGCACATATATATATCATGGTTACAATCAATGTTTTAATGTATGGATATGTGAAAACAACTTTCTACTGTGCACTGCCACACAAGGGCAGGGATGGGTTCATAAGTGATGCAGCTTAGAAGTAATATAAATAAAAATTGTTCTTCATTCTTTAAAATGGACAAGCAAATTTTGGATAAATTGTTAGGATGTCGTCCAGAACACCTGAGTCAATAAAATAGTTACACAGTTGGTGGTACAAGAGGCCAGGAGGTCTAAAGTCCTTTACGGTTTCACATTCATCAATATAGTGTTCAAGTGAATGCATTAAAGGTTTATCACAGAGTTTACAATCTGAGTGTTCTGGTAGTGGCTCAGCCTCACTAACCTGCCAGATGTGTCTATAGCCAAGGCGAATTCGCACAATGACTACATCACATTGCCTGGTTCGGTTACTGTGCTGACCATACAAATACCTATTATTACAAAACTTGTCATAACTTTTAATACTGCAGCTTTCAGGTCTCTGGCCATTTCTTAGTTCTTCTAAATCTGAATTAATTTCTTTAATTTGTATGTTTCTAATAACTGCATTAGATAGTCCAAAGTCATAATCAATGTTTTCTTTCCTGCAAGCCTCATTGGCCAATTGATCTACAAAGTCATGTTTTCCAACTCCAACATGGGATGGGATCCACACAAATTTTATACAAGAGTTATTATCATTGGCAAAAATTACATTCTATTTAATATTACAAGCAACTTCAGACATACATTGTGATGGGTTATTTAAGGACTGTAGAGCACTTTTAGAGTCACAGAAAATAACTCCACCACCATTGAGCTTAAGGTATTCAGTGGCTAGATAAATACCCAATAGCTTGGTCTGTGTCGTGCTTGCCCAGTTGTTCAATCTCTGTGTACTAGACATGATCATTTCATTCCCTTTGTACACTGCACATGCACAACCTGTTCTACCAGTGCCTAACTGCACAGAGCCATCTTCCCAGGACACTGAGCTCAACAGGTGTATCGGGAAGGCTGCAACAACACTGGCCAGGCTCACAAAGCGCGTTTGAGAAAATGTCAAACTGACAGTACAGTAGCAATAGTGAGCATGGTGACATACCTGTAGTACAGTAGTGACAGTGAGGTGACCTACCTGTAGTACAGTAGGGAGAGAGGACTGGGCACCAGGCCGTCATCTGGTACTCCCGGGGTCCATCCCGCCACCTGTAAGCACAAGAGAAGGTCACAAGTAGTCACCAGGTGTTGTGGGAGTCATGGGTGCCAGACAAGGCTCGCCAGGGTAGTGTGTGTGTGTTTACCTTCTTCATCTTTCTAGAGTAAAGTCATCATCTGAGGCTCCTAACTTTTCATTTTATTTGTCTTCGATATTTGTGTGACATTTATTTCAATGTTTTTCATGAACCAAAATTTTCTTTGCCCATCCGCTGGCTTGACTTACATTGAGCAGAAGTTTACATTACAATTGTTGGGACACATTGTGGGAGAGGTTGTTGTTGTTTTTAGGTTCAGCTACTGGGAACAAAAGGTTCCAGGTAGCACGGGCTATGGTGAGCCCGTAGTGGACTTCCCTGGCACAGGAGCGGGGAAGTAACTCATGGGAGAAGTAATTGACTAGGTATAGTTCTGGAGCAAGTCCAGAAGCTCCAGCGGACTGTCTATCATGAAATGTCTGATCATAGTTCGAGACCCCCATGCCAACGTAACTCCCATTGCAGAGTGACAGTTTCTTGTTAAAGAGTCTCTAGGGGGGACCTTGCCTCCCCACTGTTTTGGTGGCAGGTCATTTGCACCTCCGACTGAGCGTGGAGGAACTGTAATTGTCACGGGTGGAGATCCCAGCACCCTATTTAGCTGTTGATGTCTCACTACCAGACCGGGCTCTGTTGAGGTCAAGAGGCTCTACAGGAGGCCGGGAGGAGGAGGAGGACATGAGGGTCCTCTACTCTACTGTGTCCTGGGAACCCACACTAGGTTTGGGGTCTTTAGTGTTGGCATCGAGGTTCCTTAGGCAGTGTCTGTACAAGGGGGACGTGACACTACGCTAATAGGAAGAAAACCCGCTGGGTTGGTCATCCTGTTTACCCAGACACAGCCGGCACTTGTACCCCAGACATAGCCGGCACTTGTACCCCAGACATAGCCGGCACTTGTACCCAGACATAGCCGGCACTTAACTGTCTCAAGTGAACAGTTTCTCCAACAAGAACATTACCATTTGTCAACCCCTAAACTTACGTTATTTTACGGGAGTAAAATGTGGGAATCTTTTAAGAAGAGAATCATCTACATTTGGCTAACAGTGTTTCCTAACAACGTTGGATTTATTGTTCCGCTCTTATTTGTAACGTTTCTTAGATGTTGCATCTGCTTGTCACCAGGTGGTGACGCAGGTGGTTGTGACCAGGTGGTGGTCACCAGGTGGTGACGCAGGTGGTGGTCACCAGGTGGTGACGCAGGTGGTGGTCACCAGGTGGTGACGGGTGTCACGGTCAAGTCAGAACACTAAGTGTAAGCGTTGTGCGGCGCCGCTGTTAATATTGCTCCTGAACACAGGACCAATTATTGTTACTTAAGACCGAATGAATGTTTATATAACCATTGTTAGTGAGGTTATCTTGGGATGATTTCGGGGCTTTAGTGTCCCCGCGGCCCGGTCCTCGACCAGGCCTCCACCCCCAGGAAGCAGCCCGTGACAGCTGACTAACACCCAGGTACCTATTTTACTGCTAGGTAACAGGGGCATAGGATGAAAGAAACTTTGCCCATTGTTTCTCGCCGGCGCCCGGGATCGAACCCGGGACCACAGGATCACAAGTCCAGCGTGCTGTCCGCTCGGCCGACCGGCTCCCTGGTGAGGTTGGTTAAATGTTGAATGTCTTCATCATGGAGTTCTTGCGGCGTCGGCCCGCTGCTGCTCCCGCCACGAGCCACGAGGGTTTTATTTCTGACAAGATTCCTCATGGAGCAAACGTTCTTAAACTAATAATAATAAAAAAACTATTTATTTATTATTATTAACATCTTTATTGACAAAATTAATATACAATTTTGCCTAATCTGAGTAATTCAATTAGAACATAAGAATAAAGGTAACTGCAGAAAGGCCTATTGGGCCATGCGAGGCAGCTCCTATTTATAACCACCCAATCCCACTCATTTACACGTCCAACCCGCGCTTGAAACAATCAAAGCGTAGTCTTATCTCACTGTAATTAGGTCTTAATACAGTGATTATGATGCTGGTGTTCACTGCCACGCAGGACAGACCATCATACACAACACAATTCGTCTAAAGTGTTGACTGAAGCACACATATGATTCCTGAGGTTACAATCTGAAACTGAAACATATACATGCTTCAGTTTATCAATTTGAAATGCACAATACAAGGTGGGAAGGATTCATTACAAATGCAGTTTAAAAGTGGTCTTCATTGTCTAATATAGACAAACAATTCTGAATAAATTGTTACCCACCAAACACACACCGAAACTACGACGTTGGTACAACGTTCGAACAAGTTTTAACACCTCCTAACCAGTTATAACAACCAATATAGCAAGTTGTAACAACGTTCTAATACGTCGTAAACACGTTAAGCCAAGATGTAACAACTTTATTACAAGTTGTAACAAGCGGAAAATGGAGACAGTTTCGGTTTGTGTTTCCAGGGTTAGGATGTCTTCCAATGCACCAAATTCAATAAAATAGTTACATAGTTGATTGTACAATAGCTAGCAGGTCTAAAATATTTTACTGTTTCACGTTCAATAAAGTTGTATTGAAGTGAATGCCTTAAAGGTTTGTAACAAAGTTTACAATATGAATATTCTGGCAGTGGCTCAGCCTCACTATCTTGCCGGATGTGCCCATAGCACAAAGCTAATTCTCAGACACAATATTGTGTGGTACTGTGTTGACCATATACAGCACAGTGGTACTGTGTTGACCATACACAGCACAGTGGTACTGTGTTGACCATACACAGCACAGTGGTACTGTGTTGACCATACACAGCACAGTGGTACTGTGTTGACCATACACAGCACAGTGGTACTGTGTTGACCATATACAGCACAGTACCACTGTGCTGACATTACACAGCACAGTGGTACTGTGCTGGCCATACACAGCACAGTACCACTGTGCTGACATTACACAGCACAGTGGTACTGTGCTGGCCATACACAGCACAGTACCACTGTGCTGACATTACACAGCACAGTGGTACTGTGCTGACCATACACAGCACAGTACCACTGTGCTGTTTATGGTGAGTACAGTACCACTGTACTGACCATACAAGTACCTCTTATTACAAAATTTGTCATAGTTTTTAATACTGCACCTTTCAGGTTTTCGGGCATTTCTTAGTTCTTCTGAATCTGAAGTAAGGTGTTTAGTTTATATTAATTCCATTAGATGATTCAAAGTCATAGTCTGTGCTTTCTTTCCTGCAAGCCTCATTGGCCAATCGACCAACAAAGTCATGCTATCCAGTCGTCAACATGATGGGATCCACACATATTTTATACAAAAGTTATTATCATTGGCAAAAAGTATATTCTATTTAATATTACAAGCTGCTTCAGATATTAATTGTGATGGGCTATTTAAGGACTGTAGAGCACTTTTAGAGTCACAGAATATCACTCGACCACCATTGAGCTTAAGGTACTCAGTGGCTAGATAAATACCCAATAGCTCAGTCTGTGTCGTGCTTGCCCAGTTGGTCAATCTCTGTGTACTAGACATGATCGTTTCATTCCCTTTATATCCAGCTCAGGCACAACCTGCTTTACCTGTGCCCAGTTGCGTAGAACCATCAGTGAAAGCTTAAAATTTAGTTGGTTTGAGATTTTGAAGATGACTGTTAATAGCCTCAAGTGCTATGGATCTTATAGTTTGTGTTACGGGTTTGTGTTAAGCTGTTGGGTGTAAAATGTACAGAGACCGGCACATCTTGCCGAGGGGAATATTGTTAATAATCTTGTCAGAATTAAGAGACATTCAGTTTGATAAGATTATTGGCACAACAACTAAGCCACATGCTGTGACGAGTTTCTTGCGGAGAACTGAAGGAACAGTCAGAGTTGTTTACAATGGATCTCAATTTAATCTGATCAATTTAACAATTTTCATAGTTCTGAGACAACCCAGGATGATGCGCATGGCATCATTTTGTGCAACATCGAGGCCTTGTAATTGTTTAGGAGAAAAATGAGCAAGATGCAAGACATAATAGTCAACAACAGATCGTATAAAGGCAATATAATAGAATATTACAATTTTTTCCAAGCCTTTATACATGCAAAGTGTGAGAGAAATACGTCTGGATTTTTTGAGTTAGGTTTAGGAATTGGTACCATGAGACTCTGCGTCCATTTCTATGGGAAGATGCCTTATGAAACCTCATTTGATAGAGGTGAAACAGAGGGAGGCTGAGGACATCAACCAGTAAGCTTAAGGTGTTATAACATCCTCACCAGGGACAGCTTCTCCAGGTTTCCCTAATGCTCTTGTCAAATCAAATTGGGTTACAACAAACTGAATAGTTAATTCTGGCGGCGAACATGCTATTTCAATATTTAATTTTCGGTTAAATTTTATATTATTTAAATGTTACTGTATGTCTGGGAGTAAGGATGAACTTTGTGAGACACAAGACCATTCAGCTAATGCCCTGGATATCAGGATATTGTGTGCGAGTATGATAAAACTTAACTGCAGTTGAAAACGTTGCAAGTTTTGTAATTTTGTTCCACATTTCCGTAAAGTTGTAGTTCTATTAATACCATGTAGGACTTTTTCTCAATATGTGTTCTTAATTTGACCCTTAAGTCAGCGGAAACCGCTGTTGGCATTGATGAATGCAAGTAAATTGTTCGCTCATTCTATAATAATAATAATAATAGGATCTTCTGGCCATGAGGAAGAACGATTGTTCTTTTTTTTCCTTAATTTAACCCAAGTGTTATAATAATCTAATTACTGATACTACCCATTTAGGAACACTACTTCTGAACTGAAGGCAAAGGTAAACAGCTTGGTGGAAACTGTTGATGACAAAATGTCTGGAGTTTACTGGTCAACAGCTACTGGCGAGTACAAACCTAAATATCCATATAGACTGTCAAGACCCACAAACCTGGACACCCAGTTTGGCCAATCAGCAGTCAGATACCTTCGCCCACGACACACTAAGTAACTCAACTCTCAGCTAACTCCAAACCTGCCTGGATTGTACTTGAATGGGGTTCTGGGAGTAATTCAGGTGTGTGTGTGTGTGTGTACTTACATATTTGTTCTTGCAGGATCGAGCATTGTCTCTTGGATCCCGCCTTTCCAGCCATCGGTTGTTTACAGCAATGACTCCTGTCCCATTTCCCTATCATACCTAATTTTAAAATTATGAATAGAGTTTGTTTCTACAACTTGTTCCCCAAGTGCATTCCATTTTTCCACTACTCTCACGCTAAAAGAAAACTTCCTAACATCTCTGTGATTCATCTGAGTTTCCAGTTTCCACCCATGTCCCCTCGTTCTGTTACTAATTCGTGTGAACATTTCATCTCTTTCCACTTTGTCAATTCCCCAGAGTATTTTATATGTCCCTATCATATTTCCTCTCTCCCTTCTTTTCTCTAGTGTCGTAAGGTTCAGTTCCTTCAGACGTTCTTCATATCCCATCCCTCGTAACTCTAAGACAAGCCTCATCGCAAACCTCCAGTTTCATTATGTGTTTTTTCAGGTGGGAGCTCCATGATTGGTGGGCATACTCTAAGACGGGTCTCACGTAGGCAGTGTAAAGCGCCCTAAAAGCCTCCTCACTTAGGTTTCTGAATGAAGTTGTAATTTTCGCCAGTGTAGAGTACGCTGCTGTCGTTATCCTATTTATATGTGCCTCAGGAGTTAGATTAGGTGATACGTCCACTCCCAGGTCTCTTTCTGTGTGTATGTGTGTACTCACCTAATTGTGCTTGCGGGGGTTGAGTTCTGGCTCTTTGGTCCCACTTCTCAACCGTTAATCAACAGGTGTACAGGTTCCTGAGCCTATTGGGCTCTATCATATCTACACTTGAAACTGTGTATGGAGTCAGCCTCCACCACATCACTTCCTAATCCATTCCATTTGTTAACCACTCTGACACTAAAAAAGTTCTTTCTAATATCTCTGTGGCTCATTTGGGCACTCAGTTTCCACCTGTGTCCCCTAGTGTGTGCGTCCCTTGTGTTAAATAGCCTGTCTTTATCTACCCTATCAATTCCCTTGAGAATCTTGAATGTGGTGATCATGTCCCCCCTAACTCTTCTGTCTTCCAGCGAAATGAGGTTTAATTCCCGTAGTCTCTCCTCGTAGCTCATACCTCTCAGCTCGGGTACTAGTCTGGTGGCAAACCTTTGAACCTTTTCCAGTTTAGTCTTATCCTTGACTAGATATGGACTCCATGCTGGGGCTGCATACTCCAGGATTGGCCTGACATATGTGGTATACAAAGTTTGGAATGATTCTTTACACAAATTTCTGAATGCTGTTCGTATGTTGGCCAGCCTGGCATATGCCGCTGATGTTATCCTCTTGATATGTGCTGCAGGAGACAGGTCTGGCGTGATATCAACTCCCAAGTCTTTTTCTTTCTCTGACTCCTGAAGACTATTTGTACTCACCTATTTGTGCTTGCGGGGTTGAGCTTTGGCTCTTTGGTCCCTCCTCTCAACTGTCAATCAACTGGTGTACAGATTCCTGAGCCTATTGGGCTTTATCATATCTACACTTGAAACTGTGTATCGAGTCAACCTCCACCACATCACTGCCTAATGCATTCCATTTGTCAACCACTCTGACACTAAAAATGTTCTTTCTAATATCTCTGTGGCTCATTTGGGCACTCAGTTTCCACCTGTGTCCCCTAGTGCGTGTGCCCCTTATGTTAAAAAAAAATAGCCTGTCTTTATCTACCCTATCAATTCCCTTGAGAATCTTGAATGTGGTGATCATGTCCCCCCCCCTAACTCTTCTGTCTTCCAACGAAGTGAGGTTAAATTCCCGTAGTCTCTCCTCGTAGCTCATACCCCTATGTTCGAGTACTAGTCTGGTGGGAAACCTTTGAACCATTTCCAGTATAGTCTTATGCTTGACTAGATATGGACTCCATGCTGGAGCCGCATACTCCAGGATTGGTCTGACATATGTGGTATACAGTGTTCTGAAAGATTCCTTACACAAGTTTCTAAAGGCCGTTCTTATGTTAGCCAACCTGGCATATGCTGCTGATGTTATCCTCTTGATATGAGCTTCAGGGGACAGATCTGGCGTGATATGAACCCCCAGGTTGATATCTCTCTGACTCTCGAAGTATTTCATCTCCCAAATGATACCTTGTATCAGGTCTCCTACTCCCTACACTTATCTTCATTACATTACATTTGCTTGGGTTAAACTCTAACAACCATTTGTTCGACCATTCCTGCAGCTTGTCCATGTCTTCTTGAAGACTCAAGCTGTCCCCCTCTGTCTTAATCCTTCTCACAATTTTGGCGTCGTCAGCAAACATTGAGAGGAATGAGTCTATACCCTCTGGGAGATCATTTACGTATATCAGAATCAGGATAGGACCGAGTACAGAACCCTGTGGGACTCTACTCGTGACTTCACACCAATCTGAGGTCTCACCCCTCACTGTAACTCTCTGCTTCCTATTGCTTAGGTACTCCCTTAGGTAAGGTTATGCATCAGCCTTTTATGGGGTACTGTGTCAAAGGCTTTCCGACAGTACAAAAAAATGCAGTCCGCCCATCCTTCTCTTTCTTGCTTAATCTTTGTCACCTGGTCGTAGAATTCTATCAAGCCTGTAAGGCAAGATTAACCCTCCCTGAACCCATGTTGATGGGTTGTCATGAAGTCCCTTCTCTCCAGATGTGCTACTAGGTTTTTTTCTCACGATTTTCTCCATCACTTTGCATGGTATACAAGTTAAGGACATTGGTCTGTAGTTCAGTGCCTCTTGTCTGTCACCCTTTTTGTATATTGGGACTACGTTAGCCTTCTTCCATATTTCTGGTAGGTCTCCCGTTTCCAGTGACCTACTATACACTATGGAGAGTTTTCAAGCAAAGTGCTCCTGCACACTCTTTCAATACCCATGGTGAAATTCCGTCCGGGCCAACAGCCTTTCTCACGTCCAGCTCCAACAGATGCCTCTTGACCTCATCTCTTGTAATTTCGAACCCTTCCAAGGTTTACTGCCACCTCTCCTAGCACAGTGACCTCTCCTTGTTCTATTGTGAAGACCTCCTGGAGGTCTGGAGGTGTGTGTGTACTCATCTATTTGTGCTTGCGGGGGTTGAACTTTGGCTCTTTGGTCCCGCCTCTCAACTGTCAATCAACTGGTGTACAGATTCCTGAGACTACTGGGCTCTATCATATCTACATTTGAAACTGTGTATGGAGTCAGCCTCCACCACATCACTGCCTTATGCATTCCATCCGTTAACTACTCTGACACTGAAAAAGTTCCTTCTAACGTCCTTGTGGCTCATGTGGGTACTCAGTTTCCACCTGTGTCCCCTTGTTCGGGTCCCACCAGTGTTGAATAGTTTATCCTTGTTTACCCGGTCGATTATCCTGAGGATTTTGTAGGTTGTGATCATGTCTCCCCTTACTCTTCTGTCTTCCAGTGTCGTAAGGTGCATTTCCCGCAGCCTTTCCTCGTAACTCATGCCTCTTAGTTCTGGGACTAGTCTAGTGGCATACCTTTGGACTTTTTCCAGCTTCGTCTTGTGCTTGACAAGGTATGGGCTCCATGCTGGGGCCGCATACTCCAGGATTGGTCTTACATATGTGGTGTACAAGATTCTGAATGATTCCTTACACAGGTTCCTGAACGCTGTTCTGATGTTAGCCAGCCTCGCATATGCCGCAGACGTTATTCTTTTATGTGGGCTTCAGGAGACAGGTTTGGTGTGATATCAACTCCTAGATCTTTCTCTCTGTTCGTTTCATTAAGTACTTCATCTCCTATTCTGTATCCTGTGTTTGGCCTCCTATTTCCACCACCTAGTTTCATTACTTTGCATTTACTCGGGTTGAACTTCAACAGCCAATTGTTGGACCATTCACTCAGTCTGTCTAGGTCATTTTGTAGCCTCCTACTATCGTCCTCAGTTTCAATCCTCCTCATAATTTTTGCATCATCGGCAAACATTGAGAGAAACGATTCTATACCCTCTGGAAGATCATTTACATATATCAGAAACAGTATAGGTCCAAGGACTGACCCCAGCGGTACTTCACTCGTAACGTCTCGCCAATCTGAGACCTCACCCCTCACACTGACTCGTTGTCTCCTGTTGCTTAGGTACTCCTGTATCCAACGGAGTACCTTCCCTTTCACTCCAGCCTTCATCTCCAGCTTTTTTACTAGCCTCTTGTGTGGTACTGTATCAAAGGCTTTCTGGCAATCCAAAAATATGCAGTCTGCCCACCCTTCTCTTTCTTGCTTGATTTTTGTTGCCTGGTCGTAGAATTCAAGTAACCCTGTGAGGCAGGACCTGCCATCCCTGAACCCATGTTGATGCTGTGTTACAAAGTTCTTTCGCTCCAGATGTTCCACTAGCTTTCTTCGCACAATCTTCTCCATCAGCTTGCATGGTATGCAGGTTAGGGACACTGGTCTGTAGTTCAGTGCCTCCTGTCTATCACCTTTCTTGTATATCGGGACTACGTTAGCTACTTTCCAAATTTCTGGCAGTTACCCTGTTGTCAGTGATTTGTTATACACTATGGAGAGTGGTAGGCACAGTTCTTCTGCTCCTTCCTTTAGTATCCAAGGGGAGATTCCATCTGGGCTTATAGCCTTTGTCACATCCAACTCTAGTAAACACTTCCTTACTTAGCCACTGGTAATCTCAAACTCTTCCAGTGGTTCCTGGTTATCTATTCCCTCTCTTATCTCTGGAATTTTTCCTTGCTCTAAGGTGAAGACCTCCTGGAATTTCTTATTCAGTTCCTCACACACTTCCTTGTCGCTTGTAGTGAATCCTTCTGCCCCTATCCTTAATTTCATAACCTGTTCCTTTACTGTTGTTTTTCTCCTGACGTGGCTATGCAGCAATTTAGGCTGAGTCTTTGCCTTGCTTGCGATGTCATTTTCGTATTGTCTTTCTGCCTCTCTTCTCATCCTGACATATTCATTCTTGGCACTCTGGTATCTTTCTCTGCTCTCCAGTGTCCTGTTATTCCGATAGTTTCTCCATGCCCTTTTTCTTTGCTGCTTAGCTAGCCTACATCTCTGATTAAACCATGGGTTTCTCATCTTTATTTCACTGTTTTCCTTTTGGACTGGGACAAACTTGTTTGCTGCGTCCTTGCACTTCTGTGTAATGTAGTCCATCATGTCTTGGGCCGTCTTTCCCCTGAGCTCTGTTTCCCATGCTATATCTGTTAGGAATTTTCTTATCTCCTCATAGTTTCCCTTTCGGTATGCCAACCTTTTGTTTTCAGTATCCCTCCTCGAGTTCAATAACCCTTCTTCAATCAGGTACTCAACACCAGTACACTGTGGTCGCTCATTCCTACTGGAGACTCAAAACCGATTTCTCTTATGTCGGAGTCGTTCAGAGTGAACGTGTGTGTGTGCGTGTGTGTGTGTGTGTGTGTGTGTGTGTGTGTACTCACCTAGTTACTCACCTAGTTGTGTTTGCGGGAGTTGAGCTCTGGCTCTTTGGTCCCGCCTCTCAACCGTCAATCAACAGGTGTACAGATTCCTGAGCCTATCGGACTCTATCATATCTACATTTGAAACTGTGTATGGAGTCAGCCTCCACCACATCACCCCCTAATGCATTCCATTTGTCAACCACTCTGACACTAAAAAAGTTCTTTCTAATATCTCTGTGGCTCATTTGGGCACTCAGTTTCCACCTGTGTCCCCTTGTGCGTGTTCCCTTTGTGTTAAATAGACTGTCTTTATCTACCCTATCAATTCCCTTCAGAATCTTGAATGTGGTGATCATGTCCCCCCTATCTCTTCTGTCTTCCAGCGAAGTGAGGTTTAATTCCCGTAGTCTCTCCTCGTAGCTCATACCTCTCAACTTGGGTACTAGTCTGGTGGCAAACCTTTGAACCTTTTCCAGTTTAGTCTTATCCTTGACTAGATATGGACTCCATGCTGGGGCTGCATACTCCAGGATTGGCCTGACATATGTGGTATACAAAGTTCTGAATGATTCTTTACACAAGTTTCTGAATGCCGTTCGTATGTTGGCCAGCCTGGCATATGCCGCTGATGTTATCCGCTTGATATGTGCTGCAGGAGACAGGTCTGGCGTGATATCAACCCCCAAGTCTTTTTCCTTCTCTGACTCCTGAAGAATTTCCTCTCCCAGATGATACCTTGTATCTGGCCTCCTGCTCCCTATACCTATCTTCATTACATTACATTTGGTTGGGTTAAGCTCTAACAACCATTTGTTCGACCATTCCTTCAGCTTGTCTAGGTCTTCTTGAACCCTCAAACAGTCCTCTTCTGTTTTAATCCTTCTCATAATTTTAGCATCGTCCGCAAACATTGAGAGAAATGAATCGATACCCTCCGGGAGATCATTTACATATATCAGAAACAAGATAGGACCGAGTACAGAGCCCTGTGGGACTCCACTGGTGACTTCACGCCAATCGGAGGTCTCACCCCTCACCGTAACTCTCTGCTTCCTATTGCTTAGATACTCCCTTATCCACTGGAGCACCTTACCAGCTACACCTGCCTTTCTCTCCAGCTTATGTACCAGCCTCTTATGCGGTACTGTGTCAAAGGCTTTCCGACAATCCAAGAAAATGCAGTCCGCCCAGCCCTCTCTTTCTTGCTTAATCTTTGTCACCTGATCGTAGAATTCTATCAAGCCTGTAAGGCAAGATTTACCCTCCCTGAACCCATGTTGGCGATTTGTCACGAAGTCCCTTCTCTCCAGATGTGTTACCAGGTTTTTTCTCACGATCTTCTCCATCACCTTGCATGGTATACAAGTCAAGTATACAAGGTGTGTGTGTGTGTGTGTGTGTGTGTGTGTGTGTGTGTGTGTGTGTGTGTGTGTGTGTGTGTGTGTGTGTGTGTGTGTGTGTGTGTGCGTGTGTGTGTGTGTGTGTGTGTGTGTGTGTGTGTGTGTGTGTGTGTGTGTGTGTGTGTGTGGTGAGATAAATGCTAGCAAGTGACCTGGTCTCACACGTCCCAAAAACGATGGTTGGTATCAGCATGACGCGTACGGTAATGCGTCTTGAGGTTACTGTTGGTGTTGGTGCGGTGGCTACACAGTGAACACGAGTAAGGCTTCTCCCCGGTGTGAACCCGTAAATGTTTCTTCAAGTCATGACTCCTGGGTGTCTTATAGTCACAGTGCGGACATAAGAAGAGAGAGTGCTCCATGTGCTGCTTCATGTGGTGGCTGAGCTCAGTCCTGCAGCTGGAGGTGAAAGAGCAGAGTACGCAGGTGTGGGAGGGTGGGGCCAGGGCGCTGCTGGCCTGCTCACAGCCCACACCCGCTACGGCACACACACCCATCATGCCTCCTTCCATTATCTGCAAAGACACGCCAGTGTTATTTCTCCTCCTCCGCCACACACACACACACGCACGCACTCCAACCTTCACAGACAACTTGCCAACACACACATGTATTACCTTTATCTTCCCACGGCTCTCTATATTATTCCATCTCAACATCGATATTGACATTCAAAACACTTACATATTCCTGAGCTATTTTATCTACATTTTGTAGTTTGAAACATTGAATATGTTGAATATAACCAAAAAGGTAATATTAATGATTCTAACACGAATCTTCTCAATATTTCTAATGTTTTTATTCACTGTTGAGGGAAGTTGAAAAATTAACTTTCCAAAGTTCATTTTCACCCTTTTTATTATGGTCTGACGCCTAGGGATGTGTTTAGCAACATCACTCCTTACAGTCTTAAAGACTAATTGACCATGCTTTTGCAAAGACTGATATTCTCCTTGGGTGAGGTGGTACAGAACAAGTGGATGAAACAAGTGGATGAATGGCATAACATAAGGGATATTAATAAGGGTATGAGATGCATCAACATAAGCAGCTTATGTTCTTGTAGATCCTGTCTCTGTGTGTTAATAGAACCCCATTAATACCCCATGCATGTCACTCATCCTTGTCACCTCCCACCTCACCATTACAGGATATAATCAGGTGCTAACACAGAAAAAATTGTCTTAGAGAATGTGAGGTGAGACCTAACGAAACGAATCACTAGGCGTCAGGCCCAAATAATATGTAAAAATGAACTATGAAAAGTTAATTTTTTATCTTCCTGCTTCAGTGAAGAAAATCATAAGAAATATCGAGAAGATCTGTGACAGAATCATATCTAAAACTTTCTGTCGTTTTCAACGAAATATGTTTAAAAGAAAGACTGTTTTTAGTGTGAGTAACACCTCACACTGCCTCTGTTGTTGCTAGTGTGTGTAACACCTCACACTGCCTCTGTTGTTGCTAGTGTGTGTAACACCTCACACTGCCTCTGTTGTTGCTAGTGTGAGTAACACCTCACACTGCCTCTGTTGTTGCTAGTGTGTGTAACACCTCATACTGCCTCTGTTGTTGCTAGTGTGTGTAACACCTCACACTGCCTCTGTTGTTGCTAGTGTGTGTAACACCTCACACTGCCTCTGTTGTTGCTAGTGTGAGTAACACCTCACACTGCCTCTGTTGTTGCTAGTGTGTGTAACACCTCATACTGCCTCTGTTGTTGCTAGTGTGTGTAACACCTCACACTGCCTCTGTTGTTGCTAGTGTGAGTAACACCTCACACTGCCTCTGTTGTTGCTAGTGTGTGTAACACCTCATACTGCCTCTGTTGTTGCTAGTGTGAGTAACACCTCACACTGCCTCTGTTGTTGCTAGTGTGTGTAACACCTCATACTGCCTCTGTTGTTGCTAGTGTGTGTAACACCTCATACTGCCTCTGTTGTTGCTAGTGTGTGTAACACCTCATACTGCCTCTGTTGTTGCTAGTGTGAGTAACACATCACACTGCCTCTGTTGTTGCTAGTGTGTGTAACACCTCATACTGCCTCTGTTGTTGCTAGTGTGTGTAACACCTCATACTGCCTCTGTTGTTGCTAGTGTGAGTAACACCTCATACTGCCTCTGTTGTTGCTAGTGTGTGTAACACCTCATACTGCCTCTGTTGTTGCTAGTGTGTGTAACACCTCATACTGCCTCTGTTGTTGCTAGTGTGTGTAACACCTCACACTGCCTCTGTTGTTGCTAGTGTGTGTAACACCTCATACTGCCTCTGTTGTTGCTAGTGTGTGTAACACCTCACACTGCCTCTGTTGTTGCTAGTGTGTGTAACACCTCACACTGCCTCTGTTGTTGCTAGTGTGTGTAACACCTCATACTGCCTCTGTTGTTGCTAGTGTGTGTAACACCTCACACTGCCTCTGTTGTTGCTAGTGTGTGTAACACCTCATACTGCCTCTGTTGTTGCTAGTGTGTGTAACACCTCACACTGCCTCTGTTGTTGCTAGTGTGTGTAACACCTCACACTGCCTCTGTTGTTGCTAGTGTGTGTAACACCTCACACTGCCTCTGTTGTTGCTAGTGTGTGTAACACCTCACACTGCCTCTGTTGTTGCTAGTGTGTATAACACATCACACTGCCTCTGTTGTTGCTAGTGTGAGTAACACATCACACTGCCTCTGTTGTTGCTAGTGTGAGTAACACATCACACTGCCTCTGTTGTTGCTAGTGTGTGTAACACATCACACTGCCTCTGTTCTTGCTAGTGTGTATAACACCTCACACTGCCTCTGTTGTTGCTAGTGTGAGTAACACATCACACTGCCTCTGTTGTTGCTAGTGTGAGTAACACATCACACTGCCTCTGTTGTTGCTAGTGTGTGTAACACATCACACTGCCTCTGTTCTTGCTAGTGTGTATAACACATCACACTGCCTCTGTTGTTGCTAGTGTGAGTAACACATCACACTGCCTCTGTTGTTGCTAGTGTGTGTAACACATCACACTGCCTCTGTTGTTGCTAGTGTGTATAACACATCACACTGCCTCTGTTGTTGCTAGTGTGAGTAACACATCACACTGCCTCTGTTGTTGCTAGTGTGTATAACACATCACACTGCCTCTGTTGTTGCTAGTGTGAGTAACACATCACACTGCCTCTGTTGTTGCTAGTGTGAGTAACACATCACACTGCCTCTGTTGTTGCTAGTGTGTGTAACACATCACACTGCCTCTGTTCTTGCTAGTGTGTATAACACATCACACTGCCTCTGTTGTTGCTAGTGTGAGTAACACATCACACTGCCTCTGTTGTTGCTAGTGTGTGTAACACATCACACTGCCTCTGTTGTTGCTAGTGTGTATAACACATCACACTGCCTCTGTTGTTGCTAGTGTGTATAACACATCACACTGCCTCTGTTGTTGCTAGTTTGAGTAACTGCTCACCTGGTTGATTACATGGTTGATGGGGTTCTGGGAGTTCTTCTACTCCCCAAGCCTGGCCCGAGGCCAAGCTTGACGTGTGAGAGTTTGGTCCACTAGGCTGTTGCTTGGAGCGGCCCGCAGGCCCACATACCCACCACAGCCCGGTTGGTCCGGCACTCCTTAACTAGCAGGTCCATTGTTTCATGTTTACTTCATCACAATGAAATGTGTGAAGTAAAACATGTGTATGGGGCAAGTAACAAAGTCAGTAGACTAACAGATGTTGTCACAGCTCGTATAAGACTTGACTACAAGTATCTCTGGCAGTTCGGCTTGTATAGGGATGTAGATGAAGTAAAGTGTAAAGTGTGTGGACAAAAACAGGGACACACACTCGAACACTTTATCTTGGATTGTAGTAAAATTGAGCCATTTAGAGATAAATCTAAGCTCACTCTGTATGATATGGCAACCTATCTTATTACCATGGATAAATTACCTGAAATCCTTGCACTGTATCCATATTTCGCTTCCAGTAGATGAACGACATATGAGACTCGGAAACAAGTAGTGTATTGTGAGGACTAATAATAAACAGAAGCTCCCCTATGACTCTGTAATATCCCCATTAGTCAAACTATTATGTATTAGCGATAAGACCTACCATTAATGTGACGACTTACTGTAAATATGTAGCTCTTGTAATAGCACTTTCTCTGTAACTAGCTGACATTGTAACTATAAGGTGTGAAGGATAGATGAAATTGTTTATGTAATAATCTAAGATGAGGTCTGATAAAGACCTTTTGTGCCCTCTGTAATGCTTTTGCGCTACCGCTCACAAGATGAGTATGGGGTGCACAATAAACTAGCCGCCTTCGGCGGCAACAATCAAAATCCTTGAAGGAAACAATCTAGGTTCCTCTTGAAGATGTCCACGGTTGTTCCAACAATATTTCTTATGCTCGTTGGTAGGACGTTGAACAACCGCGGACCTCTGATGTTTATACAGTGTTCACTTATTGTGCCTATGGCACCTCTGCTCTTCAGTTGTTCTATTCTGCATTTTCTTCCATATCGTTCACTCCAGTACGTTGTTATTTTACTGTGTAGATTTAGGAACTGGCCGTCCAGTATTTTCCATGTATATATTATTTGGAATATTTCTCGTTTCCTTTCTAGTGAGTACATTTGGAGGGCTTTGAGACGATCCCAATAATTTAGGTGTTTTATCTCGTCTATGCGTGCCGTATATGTTCTTTGTATTCCCTCTATTTCAGCAATCTCTCCTGCTCTGAAGGGGGAAGTGAGTACTGAGCAGTACTCAAGACGGGACAACACAAGTGACTTGAAGAGTACAACCATTGTGATGGGATCTCTGGATTTGAAAGTTCTCGTAATCCATTCTATCATTCTTCTGGCAGACGCAATATTTGCTTGGTTATGCTCCCTAAACGCTAGGTCGTGGGACATCATTATTCCCAAATTCTTGACATGCTGTTTTCCTACTATGGGCAAATTCGATTGTGTTTTGTACCCTGTATTATGTGTCAGGTCCTCATTTTTGCCGTATCAGAGTACCTGGAATTTATCACTGTTAATCATCATGTTATTTTCTGCTGCCCAGTCGAAAACTTTATTAATATCTGTTTGTAGTTTTTCAATGTCTTCAGCAGAAGTAATTTTCATGCTGATTTTTGTGTCATCTGCAAAGGATGACACGAAGCTGTGACTTGTATTTTTGTCTATATCTGATATGAGAATAAGGAACAGCAGTGGTGCAAGGACTGTACCTTGAGGTACAGAGCTTTTAACTGCGCTCGGACTCGATTTAATTTGATTGACTGTTACCCTTTGTGTTCTGTTCGACAGGAAATTGAGTATCCAGCGTCCTACTTTACCAGTTATACCCATTGACCTCATTTTGTGTGCTACCACTCCATGGTCACATTTGTTTACTGCCATTGTAAAGTCTGTATACAACCTCTGCATTCTGTTTTTCTTCTAATGCCTCAGTAATTTTGTCTTAGTGGTCAAGTAGCTGTGAGAGGCATGATCTTCCCGCTCTGAAACCATATTGCCCTGGATTGTGGAGGTCATTGGTCTCCATGAATCTAGTGACCTGACTCCTGACTCTCAAATACTTTTATTATGTGGGACGTTAGTGCAACGGGTTTATAATTCTTTACCAATGCTTTGCTCCCTCCCTTGTGTAAAGAGGCTATGTCTGCTGCTTTCAGCGCATCTGGTATCTCCCCCGTGTCCAAGATCTTCCTCCACACTGTACTGAGTGCCTGTGCTACTGGCACTTTGCATTTCTTTATAAATATTGAATTCCATGAGTCTGGACCCGGGGCTGAGTGCATGGGCATATTGTCAATTTCTCTTTCAAAATCTGCTACGCTCGTGTTGATATCAGTTGTATTTACAGGTTTTGGATATCATGCATAACAAGTTGTCCAAATCTTCCACTTTCATGCTGTTTATCGGAGTGCTAAAAATGTCCTCATACTGGTTTTTTTAGGATTTCACTAATTTCTTTGTCATCCTCAGTGTATGAACCTTCACTAGTTCGAACAGGTCGAATACTGGCAGTGGTTTTTGCTTTTGATTTAGCATATGTGAAGAAATAATTTGGGTTTTTCTTTATTTCTTGAATTGCTTTTTGTTCTAGTTGCCTTTCTTCAATCTGATATGAATGCTTCAGTCTCTGTTCGGTTTCTTCACTCTCCCTGTTTAAATTATTCCTTCTTTGTATGGAAAGTCGTGTCTGCTTAAGCATTTTCGTTAATTTCTTCCTTCTTTTGTAGTGTCTCCTGCGTTTTCTTTCTACGTTGGACCTCTTTCTGGCTTTCCTCAAAGGAACATGTTTCAGACAGACTTCATATGCTTAAAGAAATCCGTTTTTCTATTCCTTGTGTAGGATTTTTATTTCTTAGAACATTTTCTCATTGAATGTTTGTAAGTTCCCTGTTTATTTTCTCCCAGTCTATCCTTTTATTATTAAAATTGAATTTATTGAATAACCCTTCTCACTTGTTGTTTCTCTTGGGCCTACTACCGTTATTAATGTTAGTTTGCACTTCAATAAGCTTGTGGACCGAGTACCTAGTGTCTGAGACAGTAATGTCTCTGATTAGCTCATCATTCAGTGCACAGTTACAAACCCATTAATATTTCAACTTAGATTCAACAGAGCAGAAGTTGTTAAACACATATGGCAAAATCTTACTAAAGCGACCATACGAGTCATAAATACTCATACTCCGCCCAAGTAAAACAGAAACAAGCAACACTTAGTGGGCCAGCCAGAGGCTTAGGGCCCGCGCCGTGGGCCAGCCAGAGGCTTAGGGCCCGCGCAGTGGGCCAGCCAGAGGCTTAGGGCCCGCGCAGTGGGCCAGCCAGAGGCTTAGGGCCCGCGCAATGGGCCAGCCAGAGGCTTAGGGCCCGCGCAGTGGGCCAGCCAGAGGCTTAGGGCCCGCGCAGTGGGCCAGCCAGAGGCTTAGGGCCCGCGCAGTGGGCCAGCCAGAGGCTTACGGCCCGCGCAGTGGGCCAGCCAGAGGCTTAGGGCCCGCGCAGTGGGCCAGCCAGAGGCTTAGGGCCCGCGCAGTGGGCCAGCCAGAGGCTTAGGGCCCGCGCAGGAATATCCCTGCAAAAAAAAAAAAAGCTCCTCATTGTTTGTGAATATCAGGTCCAGCGTGGTTTCGTTCCTAGTTGGTTCTGTAATCTGCTGACTGAGCGAGAATTTGTCACAGAATCTCAGTAGTTCTCTGACCTGTGGTTAGTTATTTCCAGGTTGATTTCCTGTTATAATGTTATTGTTTACTATTCTCCATTTTAAACTGGGTAGATTGAAGTCTCCAAGGAAGATAATATCTGGTACTGGGTTTGCTAGGTTATCAAGGATATTCTCTATTTTGTGCATCTGCTCAGTGAATTCCTCAACTGTTGCATCTGGCGGTTTGTATATTAAAATAATAATTAGATTTATATTTTCTACCTTCATTCCAAGTACCTCTACCACCTCATTGGACGAGTTCAGGAGCTCTGTGCATGCCAGCTCCTCTATAATATACAGACCTACTCCTCCACTTGACCTAATTACTCTGTCACATCTATATAGGTTATAATCTGGGATCCAGATTTCACAATCCATGTGGTCTTTTTTGTGGGTTTCTATAAATGCACAAATATTGAGTTTGATTCTATTAGGAGACAATTTATGAACTTAACTTTATTTCTTGATTTTAACTTCAGGCCTTGTACGTTTGCAAATATGAAAGATTTCCCACATTGCGTGTCACTTCTGATAGGCTTTGGTAGTTCTACCCCCCCCCCTCTCCACCCTGGTCCAGGGTGTGTTGCTTTGGTAGTTCTACCCCCCCCCCTCTCCACCCTGGTCCAGGGTGTGTTGCTTTGGTAGTGGTTCGTCCAGTGTTGGTAGCAGTAGTGCGGGTGTTGTGTGGTTTAGTACCTGTGTGCTTGTTGATAATTTGTATTCCAGTCTTGTGGATATCTCCCTTCCCCTCTGTAATCCTGCAGTGGTTCTATCTGACTGTTCCTCTCTCTTACATGTTCTACTCTGTTTCTGCCTTCCCCTAAAAAAAAATCCAGTAGTGTCATACTGATCTTCCCGTCTATAACGCTGTGTACCTCTCACATGGAATACTGGACACTGAAGATTGTAACATTTTTTGTCCCTGATTGAAAATATACATAATTTAGGGTGGAAGTATCTACACCCTGCTCCAAAACGTCATGTACCCCTCGCCATGTTCCTGCATTTTCGAGGATGCAGAAAAGTGCATTTTGCTCCTAATTTCTCATATTTGCATATTCCTTGTGCGAGGAATTTACAAATATTTCCAGTTTTTACTTTTTTTCATGGTATTTATACCTGTGTCTGTCATGTCTACCTCTTTATTGGAGCCATCTCCGTCTTTCGTCTCAATTCCTTCATTTATGCACTCTGTCTCACTGTTGCTCTCACTGTTTATATTACCTGGCTCTGTAATATTGCTGTTATTCTGTACCACAATACCCTCTTCCTCCACACTACTGCTGCGGTTCTCTAAACTACCTGTTCCTGACCTTTGGTCGTTATCCAGTGTTTTCTTCTCCCAGTCCGCATATATCACTGGTAGCTTTTCTGTGAATGATAATCTCTGTGACTCGGGAATGTTTTTAATCAGTTTGGTTAGGTTTTCCCACATTAACCTGTCATCTTCGCTAACCCAGTAAGTTCTTTGACTGTGCATGCTCGAGATAATTCTGCGCAGCTCAGGTGAAATCTTATGTCACAGATGCAACACTTGACGCCTACAGTACCTGGTTGATACATGGTTGATGGGGTTCTGGGAGTTCTTCTACTCCCCAAGCCCGGCCCGAGGCCAGGCTCGACTTGTGAGAGTTTGGTCCACCAGGCTGTTGCTTGGAGCGGCCCGCAGGCCCACATACCCACCACAGCCCTGCTAGTGTGAGTAACACATCACACTGCCTCTGTTGTTACTAGTGTGAGTAACACCTCATACTGCCTCTGTTGTTACTAGTGTGTGTAACACCTCACACTGCCTCTGTTGTTGCTAGTGTGAGTAACTGCTCACTGCCCTGTTATAAATTAATCAATATGCTTATTAACAAATGTAAAAAAAAACTAAATTAATATTACGTCTTTACGTCTTAAATGTTACGTCTTTAAAATAGATCCAAACACTCGCGACACACCTACATTGTCTGATGTATTGTATTTGTGCTTCACTGTATGGATCACTTCTTGATTTCATGAATTTTACTGTTTACAATATTACATGTATATATTATAATCTTTTATGTATACCGTATATTGTTGCTGCACTGCCTCTATTGTTGCTAGTGTGAGTAACACCTCACACTGCTTCTATTGTTGCTAGTGTGAGTAACACCTCACACTGCTTCTATTGTTGCTAGTGTGAGTAACACCTCACACTGCCTCTATTGTTGCTAGTGTGAGTAACACCTCACACTGCCTCTATTGTTGCTAGTGTGAGTAACACCTCACACTGCCTCTATTGTTGCTAGTGTGAGTAACACCTCACACTGCCTCTGTTGTTGCTAGTGTGTGTAACACCTCACACTGCCTCTATTGTTGCTAGTGTGAGTAACACCTCACACTGCCTCTATTGTTGCTAGTGTGAGTAACACCTCACACTGCCTCTGTTGTTGCTAGTGTGTGTAACACCTCACACTGCCTCTATTGTTGCTAGTGTGAGTAACACCTCACACTGCCTCTGTTGTTGCTAGTGTGTGTAACACCTCACACTGCCTCTATTGTTGCTAGTGTGAGTAACACCTCACACTGCCTCTATTGTTGCTAGTGTGAGTAACACCTCACACTGCCTCTGTTGTTGCTAGTGTGAGTAACACCTCACACTGCCTCTATTGTTGCTAGTGTGTGTAACACCTCACACTGCCTCTATTGTTGCTAGTGTGAGTAACACCTCACACTGCCTCTATTGTTGCTAGTGTGAGTAACACCTCACACTGCCTCTGTTGTTGCTAGTGTGTGTAACACATCACACTGCCTCTATTGTTGCTAGTGTGAGTAACACCTCACACTGCCTCTATTGTTGCTAGTGTGTGTAACACCTCACACTGCCTCTATTGTTGCTACTGTGTGTAACACCTCACACTGCCTCTATTGTTGCTAGTGTGAGTAACACCTCACACTGCCTCTATTGTTGCTAGTGTGAGTAACACCTCACACTGCCTCTGTTGTTGCTAGTGTGAGTAACACATCACACTGCCTCTGTTGTTGCTAGTGTGAGTAACACCTCACACTGCCTCTGTTGTTGCTAGTGTGAGTAACACATCACACTGCCTCTGTTGTTACTAGTGTGAGTAACACCTCACACTGCCTCTGTTGTTACTAGTGTGAGTAACACCTCACACTGCCTCTGTTGTTGCTAGTGTGAGTAACACCTCACACTGCCTCTGTTGTTACTAGTGTGAGTAACACCTCACACTGCCTCTGTTGTTGCTAGTGTGAGTAACACCTCACACTGCCTCTGTTGTTACTAGTGTGAGTAACACCTCACACTGCCTCTGTTGTTACTAGTGTGAGTAACACCTCACACTGCCTCTGTTGTTGCTAGTGTGAGCAACACCTCACACTGCCTCTGTTGTTACTAGTGTGAGTAACACCTCACACTGCCTCTGTTGTTGCTAGTGTGAGTAACACCTCACACTGCCTCTGTTGTTGCTAGTGTGAGTAACACCTCACACTGCCTCTGTTGTTACAAGTGTGAGTAACACCTCACACTGCCTCTGTTGTTGCTAGTGTGAATAACACCTCACACTGCCTCTGTTGTTGCTAGTGTGAGTAACACATCACACTGCCTCTGTTGTTGCTAGTGTGTATAACACCTCACACTGCCTCTGTTGTTACTAGTGTGAGTAACACATCACACTGCCTCTGTTGTTACTAGTGTGAGTAACACATCACACTGCCTCTGTTGTTACTAGTGTGAGTAACACCTCACACTGCCTCTGTTGTTACTAGTGTGAGTAACACATCACACTGCCTCTGTTGTTGCTAGTGTGTGTAACACCTCACACTGCCTCTGTTGTTGCTAGTGTGAGTAACTGCTCACTGCCCTGTTATAAATTAATCAATATGCTTATTAACAAATGTAAAAAAAAACTAAATTAATATTAGGATTTTATTAATTTTCACTGTCAACACACATTACTAACTACACTGTTGCAATGATATTAACTTTAATAACTATACTTTTGTAATACCAATAATAAGCATTAGTAACTACGGCACAATGTTGTAGAGCCGGCAGGTGTTACTGAGTTGCTGAAGCTGTGCTAACACCTGTCATATAACACCTGCTGGCACTGTCCACCAGTGTTAACACCTGCTGGCACTGTCTCAGAGTGTTAACACCTGCTGGCACTGTCTCCCAGTGTTAACACCTGCTGGCACTGTCTCCCAGTGTTAACACCTGCTGGCACTGTCTCAGAGTGTTAACACCTGCTGGACTGTCTCAGAGTGTTAACACCTGCTGGCACTGTCTCCCAGTGTTAACACCTGCTGGCACTGTCTCCCAGTGTTAACACCTGCTGGCACTGTCTCAGAGTGTTAACACCTGCTGGCACTGTCTCAGAGTGTTAACACCTGCTGGCACTGTCTCAGAGTGTTAACACCTGCTGGCACTGTCTCCCAGTGTTAACACCTGCTGGCACTGTCTCCCAGTGTTAACACCTGCTGGCACTGTCTCCCAGTGTTAACACCTGCTGGCACTGTCTCCCAGTGTTAACACCTGCTGGCACTGTCTCCCAGTGTTAACACCTGCTGGCACTGTCCCCGAGTGTTAACACCTGCTGGCACTGTCTCCCAGTGTTAACACCTGCTGGCACTGTCTCCCAGTGTTAACACCTGCTGGCACTGTCTCCCAGTGTTAACACCTGCTGGCACTGCCCACCAGTGTTAACACCTGCTGGCACTGTCCACCAGTGTTAACACCTGCTGGCACTGTCTCAGAGTGTTAACACCTGCTGGCACTGTCTCCCAGTGTTAACACCTGCTGGCACTGTCTCGCAGTGTTAACACCTGCTGGCACTGTCTCCCAGTGTTAACACCTGCTGGCACTGTCCTCCAGTGTTAACACCTGCTGGCACTGTCCCCGAGTGTTAACACCTGCTGGCACTGTCCCCGAGTGTTAACACCTGCTGGCACTGTCCCCGAGTGTTAACACCTGCTGGCACTGTCTCCCAGTGTTAACACCTGCTGGCACTGTCCCCGAGTGTTAACACCTGCTGGCACTGTCCCCGAGTGTTAACACCTGCTGGCACTGTCTCCCAGTGTTAACACCTGCTGACACTGTCTCCCAGTGTTAACACCTGCTGGCACTGTCTCCCAGTGTTAACACCTGCTGGCACTGTCCCGAGTGTTAACACCTGCTGGCACTGTCTCCCAGTGTTAACACCTGCTGACACTGTCTCCCAGTGTTAACACCTGCTGGCACTGTCTCCCAGTGTTAACACCTGCTGGCACTGACCACCAGTGTTAACACCTGCTGGCTGGGCCAGGCTCTAGACCACAGTAGTTAGGTGAGAGGGAGCTGAGATAACATAGAGCTTCATGTGATCTTCCACTCTGAGAGCTGAGATAACATAGAGCTTCATGTTATATTCCACTCTGAGAGCTGAGATAACATAGAGCTTCATGTTATATTCCACTCTGAGAGCTGAGATAACATATAGCTTCATGTTATCTTCCACTCTGGGAGCTGAGATAACTAGAGCTTCATGTGATCTTCCACTCTGAGAGCTGAGATAACATAGAGCTTCATGTTATCTTCCACTCTGAGAACTGAGATAACATAGAGCTTCATGTTATATTCCAGTCTGAGAACTGAGATAACATAGAGCTTCATGTTATATTCCAGTCTGAGAGCTGAGATAACATAGAGCTTCATGTTATCTTCCACTCTGGGAGCTGAGATAACTAGAGCTTCATGTGATCTTCCACTCTGGGAGCTGAGATAACTAGAGCTTCATGTGATCTTCCAATCTGAGAGCTGAGATAACTAGAGCTTTATGTGATCTTGTACTCTGAGAGTTGAGATAACTAGAGCTTCATGTGATCTTCCACTCTGAGAGCTGAGATAACTAGAGCTTCATGTGATCTTCCACTCTGAGAGGTGAGATAACTAGAGCTTTATGTGTTCTTGTACTCTGAGAGCTGAGATAACTAGAGCTTCATGTGATCTACTCTGAGAGCTGAGATAACTAGAGCTTCCTGTGGTCTACTCTTAAGAGATGAGATAACTAGAGCTTCATGTGATCTTGTACTCTGAGAGCTGAGATAACTAGAGCTTCATGTGATCTTGTACTCTGAGAGCTGAGATAACTAGAGCTTCATGTGATCTACTCTGAGAGCTGAGCTAACTAGAGCTTCATGTGATCTACTCTGAGAGATGAGATAACTAGAGCTTCATGTGGTCTTCTACTCAGAGAGGTGAGATAACTAGAGCTTCATGTGATCTTGTACTCTGAGAGCTGAGATAACTAGAGTTTCATGTGGTCTTCGACTCTGAGAGCTGAGATAACTAGAGCTTCATGTGGTCTTCTACTCTGAGAGCTGAGATAACTAGAGCTTCATGTGATATTCTACTCTGGGAGCTGAGATAACTAGAGATTCACGTTATCTTTCACTCTGGGAGCTGAGATAACTAGAGCTTCATGTTATCTTCCACTCTGAGATCTAAGATAACTAGAGCTTCATGTGATCTTCCAATCTGGAAGCTGAGATAACTAGAGATTCATGTTATCTTCCACTCTGGAAGCTGAGATAACTAGAGCTTCATGTGATCTTCCACTCTGAGAGCTGAGATAACTAGAGCTTCCTGTGGTCTACTCTTAAGAGATGAGATAACTAGAGCTACATGTGATCTTGTACTCTGAGAGCTGAGATAACTAGAGCTTCATGTGATCTACTCTGAGAGCTGAGCTAACTAGAGCTTCATGTGATCTTCTCTGAGAGCTGAGATAACTAGAGCTTCATGTGATCTTCTACTCTGGGAGCTGAGATAACTAGAGATTCACCTTATCTTTCACTCTGGGAGCTGAGATAACTACAGCTTCATGTTATCTTCCACTCTGAGATCTGAGATAACTAGAGCTTCATGTGATCTTCCAATCTGGAAGCTGAGATAACTAGAGATTCATGTTATCTTCCACTCTGGAAGCTGAGATAACTAGAGATTCATGTTATCTTCCACTCTGGAAGCTGAGATAACTAGAGCTTCATGTGATCTTCCACTCTGAGAGCTGAGATAACTAGAGCTTCCTGTGGTCTACTCTTAAGAGATGAGATAACTAGAGCTACATGTGATCTTGTACTCTGAGAGCTGAGATAACTAGAGCTTCATGTGATCTACTCTGAGAGCTGAGCTAACTAGAGCTTCATGTGATCTTCTCTGAGAGCTGAGATAACTAGAGCTTCATGTGATCTTCTACTCTGGGAGCTGAGATAACTAGAGATTCACCTTATCTTTCACTCTGGGAGCTGAGATAACTACAGCTTCATGTTATCTTCCACTCTGAGATCTGAGATAACTAGAGCTTCATGTGATCTTCCAATCTGGAAGCTGAGATAACTAGAGATTCATGTTATCTTCCACTCTGGAAGCTGAGATAACTAGAGCTTCATGTGATCTTCCACTCTGGGAGCTGAGATAACTAGAGCTTCATGTGATCTTCTACTCTGGGAGCTGAGATAACTAGAGCTTCATGTGATCTTCCACTCTGGGAGCTGAGATAACTAGAGCTTCATGTGATCTTCCACTCTGGGAGCTGAGATAACTAGAGCTTCATGTGATCTTCCACTCTGGGAGCTGAGATAACTAGAGCTTCATGTGATCTTCCACTCTGATAGCTGAGATAACTAGAGCTTCATGTGGTCTTCTACTCTGGGAGCTGAGATAACTAGAGCTTCATGTGATCTTCCACTCTGGGAGCTAAGATAACTAGAGCTTCATGTGATCTTCCACTCTGGGAGCTGAGATAACTAGAGCTTCATGTGATCTTCCACTCTGGGAGCTGAGATACCTAGAGCTTCATGTGATCTTCCACTCTGGGAGCTGAGATAACTAGAGCTTCATGTGATCTTCCACTCTGGGAGCTGAGATAACTAGAGCTTCATGTGATCTTCCAATCTGAGAGCTGAGATAACTAGAGCTTCACGTTATCTTTCACTCTGGGAGCTTAGATAACTAGAGCTTCATGTGATCTTCTACTCCGAGAGCTAAGATAACTAGAGCTTCATGTGGTCTTCTACTCAGAGAGGTGAGATAACTAGAGCTTCATCTGGTCTTCTACTCTGTGAGTTGAGATAACTAGATCTCCATGTGATCTTCCAATCTGAGAGCTGAGATAACTAGAGCTTCATGTGATCTTCCAATCTGAGAGCTGAGATAACTAGAGCTTCACGTTATCTTCCACTCTGAGAGATGAGATAACTAGAGCTTCATGTGATCTTCCACTCTGAGAGCTGAGATAACTAGAGCTTCATGTGGTCTTCCACTCTGGGAGCTGAGATAACTAGAGCTTCATGTGATCTTCCACTCTGGGAGCTGAGATAACTAGAGCTTCATGTGATCTTCCACTCTGAGAGCTGAGATAACTAGAGCTTCATGTGGTCTTCCACTCTGGGAGCTGAGTGTCTGTTCTTAAAGTGAGCACTGAGGTTACTGGGGTCGCTGGTCTGGTAGGGGCAGAGGGCACAGTGGTAGGGCTTCTCTCCGGTGTGAGTCCTGAGGTGCTTCTTCAGGTCGTGACTGCGGTGGGTGCGGTAGTCACAGTGAGAGCACACGAAGGGCCAGTTATCATTGTGTCTGCGGATGTGTTGAGCCAGGAGGAGCGGGCAGGTGGTAGTGAACCTACACAAGGGGCAGGGGTGGGCGCCGCACGCTGGGGCGGAGGCCGCGCCTGGCACACACCCGCCGGCTACTACACCCCGCACCGACCCGCCTTCACACACCTGCAAAGACACGCTACTGTTACTCGGGACCAGTGCCAGTACACACCTGCCTTCTTTATCACCTGTTCCTGTACTACACCTGCCAGTCTACTCCACCTGCCAGTCTACTCCACCTGCCTTCTTTATCACCTGTTCCTGTACTACACCTGCCAGTCTACTCCACCTGCCAGTCTACTCCACCTGCCTTCTTTATCACCTGTTCCTGTACTCCACTTGCCAGTCTACTCCACCTGCCAGTCTACTCCACCTGCCAGTCTACTCCACCTGCCAGTCTACTCCACCTGCCAGTCTACTCCACCTGTCAGTCTACTCCACCTGCCAGTCTACTCCACCTGCCAGTCTACTCCACCTGTCAGTCTACTCCACCTGCCAGTCTACTCCACCTGCCAGTCTACTCCACCTGCCAGTCTACTCCACCTGCCAGTCTACTCCACCTGTCAGTCTACTCCACCTGCCAGTCTACTCCACCTGCCAGTCTACTCCACCTGCCAGTCTACTCCACCTGCCAGTCTACTCCACCTGCCAGTCTACTCCACCTGCCAGTCTACTCCACCTGCCAGTCTACTCCACCGGCCCGTCTTTTTTACCTATAAGAGAAAGTGTTTGTATGAATGTGTTTCTGTCCAAATATAGAGGCCCGACGCCCGGCGCTAGTCTCTCTCAAGTGTGCAGGGACACTCTGTGTGGGATTGACGGAGACTGGTTCGTATTATGGGGGGGGGGTTGAGGTGGACGCAGGGGGGATGGAGGGGGAAGGGGTGACAGGGGAGGAGCAGGGGGGACACATAGGGGGGCAGGGAGGACGCCTTGGGGACGCAGGTAGAGGGGGGGGGAGTAGGGAAAGACGGTCCTGGGGGAGGGGGGGGGAGGGGACGCGGTGGAAAAGTGGGGGGGGGGAGGTAGAGCAGATGCAGAGACACATATTTTGGTTTTCGTGAATCCTACAAAACTGACATCATTATCCATACTCCAGGAACTGGCATCACTATCCACACTCCAGGAACTGACATCACTATCCACACTCCAGGAACTGACATCAACATCAAAATAGCAGGAACTACAGGAACTGACATACAAATTTATTAATTTCAAATTCTGTTCACCCAAGAAACTTATACTATTTATATTTTTAACTTTCATTTGCAAAAACAAAAAAAAAAGTGGTATATTAAATATTTTAAGACTTGGCCCAATAGAATTTGGTGTTTCTTTAATAGAGAGAGAAGCTTATATTGCCTGCAGGAAGAAATCTATACTGCTAATGATGGGGGATTTCAACCAAGGAAAGATAGACTGGGGAAAATAGAGAACCACACGGAGGGACAGAAACACGGAGAGCTAAACTATTAGACGAGGAGACAAAAAAAAACTTTCTATGTCAACATGTCAAGGGGTCCACAAACATGAGAGGGAATGATGAACCAGCGAGACTTGGTCTGGTAGTCAACGTTGGTAGTCACCCTTTACTGAACCAGTCAGACATAAGGGAAGTCAAATTTGCACAGTAGAATAACAGCATACTGGAACAAAAGATACGGAAGGAAATGCAGAATAGAACAGTGAAGAGTAGAGGTGCCATAGGCACAATCAGAGAACACTGTCTGAACATCAGAGGTCCACAGCTGTTCAACACCCTCCCAGCAGGCATTAAAAATATTGCTGGAACAAATGTGGATGTATTAGAGTAGCTCTTAGATAAGTTCTTGCAAGAAGTGCCGGACCAACCAGGCTGTACTGGATATGTAGGCCTGAGGGCCGCTCCAAGCAACAGCCTGTTGGATCAAGTTATCACAAGTCGGAGTAGAAGAACTTGCAGAATCTTTTCCAGGTATGTATACCATGCAAAGGGATTGAGAAGATTGTGAGAAAAAGGCTTGTAGCACATTTGGAGTGAAGTTACGTTGTAACACCACCAGCATGGGTTCAGGGATGGCAAATCGTGCTTCACTGGTTTAATAGAATTCTATGGCCAGGCAACAAGCATTAAACAAGAAATAGAAAGATGGGCAGACTGCATTTTCTTAGAATGTCAGAAGGCTTTTGATAAAGTCCTTCTAACGAGGATGTTGCCTGTAAATGATCTGGTTGACACCTGGTTGATGGGGTTCTGGTTGATACCTGGTTGATGGGGTTCTGGGAGTTCTTCTACTCCCCAAGCCCGGCCCGAGGCCAGGCTTGACTTGTGAGAGTTTGGTCTACCAGGCTGTTGCTTGGAGCGGCCCGCAGGCCCACGTATACCTGGTTGATGGGGTTCTGGGAGTTCTTCTACTCCCCAAACCCGGCCCCGAGGCCAGGCTTGACTTGTGAGAGTTTGGCCCACCAGACTGTTGCTTGGAGCAGCCCGCAGGCCCACATACCCACCACAGCCTGGTTGGTCTGGCACTCCTTGGAGGAAAGTATCTAGTTTCCTCTTGAAGATATCCACTGTTGTTCCGGCAATACCTGTATCTATATTGTATCCCGCAATATCTGTATCTACCGGAGGGCATAGGCTTATTCCTCTCAATGTTTGATGATGATGCAAAAATTATGAGAAGGATTAAGACAGAGGAGGAGAGAAAGAGACTACAAGATGACCTGCACAGATTGAAGCAATGGTCCAACAAATGTTTAACTCGAGCCAGTGTAAAGTGATCAAGATAACACCCGCACTACTACCAAAAGTGGACGAACCACTACCAAAACAACTCCCCCTGGACCAAGGATGAGAGGGGGGGGGCGGGGAGAACTACCAAAACAACTCCCCCTGGACCAAGGATGAGAGGGGGGGGGGGCGGGGAGAACTACCAAAACAACTCCCCCTGGACCAAGGATGAGAGGGGGGGGGGAGAACTACCAAAACAACACCCCCTGGACCAAGGATGAGAGGGGGGGGGGAGAACTACCAAAACAACACCCCCTGGACCAAGGATGAGAGGGGGGGGGAGAACTACCAAAACAACACCCCCTGGACCAAGGATGAGGGGGGCGGGGAGAACTACCAAAGCCCATCAGAAGTGACATAAAATATTGGAAATCATTTATATTTGTAAACATACGAGGCCTAAAGTCGCAATCAAGAAATAAAGTTTTCATAAATGGCTCCCTAATACAATCGAACTCAATATTTGGTGCATTTACAGAAACCCACACGAAACATCACATAGATAATGAGATCTGGATGCCAAATTATAATCTATATAGATGTAACAGAGTAATTGGGTCAAGTGGAGGAGTAGGTCTGTATATTAAAGAGGAGCTGGCATATCTTGAGGTTAGGTTATCTTGAGATGATTTCGGGGCTTTAGTGTCCCCGCGGTCCGGTCCTCGACCAGGCCTCCACCCCCAGGAAGCAGCCCGTGACAGCTGACTAACTCCCAGGTACCTATTTACTGCTAGGTAACAGGGGCATTCAGGGTGAAAGAAACTTTGCCCATTTGTTTCTGCCTCGTGCGGGAATCGAACCCGCGCCACAGAATTACGAGTCCTGCGCGCTATCCACCAGGCTACGAGGCCCTACATGCACAGAACTTCTGAACTCGGCCAATATAAACCGCCAGATGCAACAGTTGAGGAATTCGCTGAGCAGATGCATAATAGAGAATATCATTGATAACCTAGCAAACCCAGAACCAGATATTATCTTCCTTGGAGACTTCAATCAACCCGGTTTAAAATGGAGAATAGTAAACAATAGCAGTATAGCAGGAACTCAACCTGGAAACAACCCACCACAGGTCAGAGAATAATTCAATTTCTTCCTTTATTATGCACCCCATACCCATCCCGTGGGCGGTCGTGTAAAGGATTACAGAGGCACATAATCGGTTCAGGAACTGAACCATCTAGTTCGTTTAGCTAAGCAAATAACAATTTTTTGACGCTAATTACAAAATTGTGTATGTTATATATACATGTACACATGCTCATACATACATGTACATATATATATACGTATACATATATACATACACATACATATTTAATCACCCACACAAATACACACATCAATAATCTTTTGTGTCACAAGTGATTCAACAAGAGGCTCACAACAGTCACTATACAAGGCACTTTACATCTATGGTGAGTCACACAGTTACTAGTCTTGCTGCACACCCACCCAACTGGGCGGCAGCTTTACAGTCATGTGCACCACACCCACCCAACTGGGCGGCAGCTTTACAGTCATGTGCTCCACACCCACCCAACTGGGCGGCAGCTTTACAGTTATGTGCTCCACACCCACCCAACTGGGCGGCAGCTTTACAGTCATGTGCTCCACACCCACCCAACTGGGCGGCAGCTTTACAGTCATGTGCTCCACACCCACCCAACTGGGCGGCAGCTTTACAGTCATGTGCTCCACACCCACCCAACTGGGCGGCAGCTTTACAGTCATGTGCACCACACCCACCCAACTGGGCGGCAGCTTTACAGTCATGTGCTCCACACACCCACCCAACTGGGCGGCAGCTTTACAGTCATGTGCTCCACACCCACCCAACTGGGCGGCAGCTTTACAGTCATGTGCTCCACACCCACCCAACTGGGCGGCAGCTTTACAGTCATGTGCTCCACACCCACCCAACTGGGCGGCAGCTTTACAGTCATGTGCTCCACACCCACCCAACTGGGCGGCAGCTTTACAGTCATGTGCTCCACACCCACCCAACTGGGCGGCAGCTTTACAGTCATGTGCTCCACACCCACCCAACTGGGCGGCAGCTTTACAGTCATGTGCATGCATTATCTACAATAAGCAAATTTTGGATACTTCGCTAAGATTTCGGGCAGCACATCATTATGAATGAAGTACTGACACATTTCTTGGACATTATTGATGGTGTTATCTCTAAATTCCGCGATTTTTTCACATTCCATTATATAATGACGCAAAGTATGCGAATAGTTCTGCTGACAGAGTTTACATTTAGTCAGATCTACATCAGCAGATGTTACAAATTCTCAAGAGGTACTTGTAGCCGAGACTAAGCCTAGCATTGGTCACATGTAGACGTCTGCTAACCTTATTGGATGATCCATAGACGTGCGGTTCTGCCTGCATAATAGAATGACGATAGATGGAGTAGCTGGTGGGAATTTCACTTTGCCTCAAGTCTCCGAAATTTAGTTGATGATCCCGGAATATTATTGCCCTCAGGCTGCTCAAAGGCAGTCCAAGTTGATAATCAATTCCCTCTTTACGAACAAAAGTCTTGGCCAACTCATCAGTTCTATCATGCATTCGGAGACCAATATGGGAAGGAATCCACAGGAGACAGACTCTGACTCCAGAGAACTACTGGTCAGAGAACTATCTTGAGGTTATCTTGAGATGATTTCGGGGCTTTAGTGTCCCCGCGGCCCGGTCCTCGACCAGGCCTCCACCCCCAGGAAGCAGCCCGTGACAGCTGACTAACACCCAGGTACCTAATTTACTGCTAGGTAACAGGGGCATAGGGTGAAAGAAACTCTGCCCATTGTTTCTCGCCGGCGCCTGGGATCGAACCCAGGACCACAGGATCACAAGTCCCGCGTGCTGTCCGCTCGGCCGACCGGCTCCTACTGAGATTCTGTGAAAAATTATCGCTCAATCAGCAGATTACAGAACCGACTAGTAACGAAAAAAAACACTAGACCTGATCTTCACCAACAATGAAGAACTAATTAGAGATATTACAATCTCAGATACTACATACTCAGATCACAAGCTCTTTGAAGTTCACATTAACATTAACATCTCTATTAAGTCCAAGACGATCAACAAGAGAGGAGGGGCATTCAATCAATTCAATTTCAACAATGAGAGGATAGACTGGGAAAAAATAAATGTAGACCTTACAACCATTCAATAGGACACGGTCTTAAGCGACAAAACTCCCACACAGGGAATAGCTCAACTTACAGCTGAAGCTTACAAGGTTTGCCTGAAGCACGTGCCTGTGAGGAGGGGCAGAAAGAGGACCACTCTAGATAGAGAACGCAGACGACTGTACAGGAGAAGGAAAAAAATCACGGAAATGCTTGAGCAGACACGACTAATGAAAGGAAAATAAACCTAAACAGGGAGATGGAAGAACTAGAGCAGACATTGAAGCGATCATAAGAGTCTGAGGAAATGGAATTGGTACAGAGAGCTATACAACAGATAAATACAAATCCAAAATATTTTTTCATATATGCAAAATCAAAATAAAAAACTTCTGCTAGTATTGAAACTTTTATTACAACTGAAGGTTCGTACACAGAGGTCAAAAAAGAAATTAGTGAAATTCTAAGAAGCCAGTATGAGGCTATGTTTAGCACACCAATAAAAAACATGAAAGTTGACGATCCAAACAGCTTCTTTATGAATGACATCCAAGATCCAGATAATTGTTATTAACACAAACTCGGAAGACATTGAAAATGAAATTGACAACATGCTCATGCACTCAGCTCCTGGTCCTGACTCATGGAATTCAACATTCATAAAGAAATGTAAAGTAGCAGTAGTGCGAGCGCTCAGTGTAATATGGAGCAAGAGCCTGGGTACAGGGGAGATACCAGCAGCACTTAACTCTGCAGATATAGCTCCGCTGCACAAGGGGGGGGGGGGGAGAGTATCACAGCAGCAACAGTAACAGTCTGCTGACGTATAGCAACAGTAACAGTCTGCTGATGATCAGCAACAGTAACACTTTGCTGGTGTATAACAACAGTAACAGTCTGCTGATGATCAGCAACAGTAACAGTCTGCTGGTGGATCACAGCAGCAACAGTAACAGTCTGCTGATGTATAGCAACAGTAACAGTCTGCTGATGTATAGCAACAGTAACAGTCTGCTGATGTATAGCAACAGGAACAGTCTGCTGATGTATAGCAACAGGAACAGTCTGCTGATGTATAGCAACAGGAACAGTCTGCTGATGTATCACAACAGTAACAGTCTGCTGATGTATAGCAACAGTAACAGTCTGCTGATGTATAGCAACAGTAACAGTCTGCTGATGTATAGCAACAGGAACAGTCTGCTGATGTATAGCAACAGGAACAGTCTGCTGATGTATCACAACAGTAACAGTCTGCTGATGTATAGCAACAGTAACAGTCTGCTGACGTATTACCAACAATAACAGTCTGCTGACGTATTACCAACAATAACAGTCTGCTGATGAACAGCAACAGAAACAGTCTGCTGATGGATCACAGCAGCAACAATAACAGTCTGCTGATGAACAGCAACAGAAATAGTCTGCTGGTGGATCACAGCAGCAACAGTAACAGTCTGCTGATGTATAGCAACAGTAACAGTCTGCTGATGAACAGCAACAGTAACAGTCTGCTGATGTATAGCAACAGTAACAGTCTGCTGATGTATAGCAACAGCAACAGTCTGCTGATGTATAGCAACAGTAACAGTCTGCTGATGTATCACAGCAACAACAGTAACAGTCTGCTGCACAATAGCAAGACTTATGAGCACTATATTGCACAGTACCCCAGGTGAACCCTCCCTGCACAGTAGCAAGACTTATGAGCACTATACCCCACAGTACCCCAGGTGAACCCTCCCTGCACAGTAGCAAGACTTATGAGCACTATACTGCACAGTACCCCAGGTGAACCCTCCCTGCACAATAGCAAGACTTATGAGCACTATACTGCACAGTACCCCAGGTGAACCCTCCCTGCACAGTAGCAAGACTTATGAGCACTATACTGCACAGTAGCGAACCAAAAGGTCAAATACCAAAGGTGACATTAATGAGATGAAATACACAGGTGTTTGTCACTCTGACACAAGCGGTGGTGTACTGTATTAGTCTACTGCATGTGAACCGTCTCGGGGGAGAGCACAACACTGCTGTCAGTGAAGCAGCAGCAGCAGCAGCAGCAGCAGCAGCAGCAGCAGCAGCAGCAACAGCAGCAGCAGCAGCGGCAGCGGCAGCAGCAGCAGCAGCAGCAGCGGCAGCGGCAGCGGCAGCAGCAGCAGCGGCAGCAGCAGCAGCAGCAGCAGCAGCGGCAGCAGCAGCAGCGGCAGCAGCAGCAGCAGCAGCAGCAGCAGCAGCGGCAGCAGCAGCAGCAGCAGCAGCAGCAGCAGCAGCGGCAGCAGCAGCAGCGGCAGCAGCAGCAGCAGCAGCAACAGCGGCAGCGGCAGCCAGCAGTAGGCAGAAGCAGTGTGAGGTCAGACCAGAAACAAGAGAGGTTTCAAGAGACAGGCAAGAGAAACCAGGTTGAGAGAAGTGAATAGAGAAGAGTGAGGAAGGAAGGTGAGGATGAGGACTTTACCCTTGGCCAGTACAGACGGGTGTACAGTGAGGTCACTGCTGGACATAGTGAGGGTGCTTGGCAGCCAGGTGGGTCTGCAGGTGGACGGCATAAGTGGTGCGATACGGGCAGACTGGGCAGCGGTGGGGGCGCTGCAGCTCCCCCTGGTGGCGGCTCTGCAGGTGCCGCTTCAAGTCGTGACTGCGATTGGTCTTGTAGTGGCACTGGGTGCAGACAAATGCCCAGCCCCCCGTGTGTTCTCTGACGTGGTCGCTGAGGGCATACTTGCTGGGGGCACTCACCCGACAGATGGGACAAGGGAAGGACCCCGGCATCATCAAGCTGCCCACACTCACCTGTAAAGACATCCACACTGTAGTGTCACCACACTGGCCGCCACCTCACCATCATATTCCACCCATCGCCAACACAAACATTCTCTAATAAAGTCATTCTCACCCACTTTGAGGCACTGAAACCTCTCTTATTGCTGTGCTTCGCTCTGTGTTGTGTGCTTCACAAACACTGGAGACGGAGTTCGCTTGTGTGCTGGAACTGCTTGGGCAACTGCACCTCTACTTATTGTTTATAATTCTTCCAATCTTTAAAGCTGGAAAAGTGAGGTTAAGGCTTAAGTAGCGACCTTGACACCCAGAGGTAATAGTTTACTGAGACTGGACAGAAGAAAGTCAGATTTAAAGTAACGTACACAAACATAGATGGGATAACAAGCAAAGCCAGTGAACTTGGGGAAATGCACAAAAGGACAACCCGCATATAATAGCAACGAAACAAAATTGTTAGGTATGATAACGAACGCAGTATTTCTCCTTGACTGTACTGTAATAAGGAGAGAGTGGGAAGGAAGGAGTGGGAGGAGGAGGAGAACTGATAAGAAAGGACTGGAGTTTCAAGGAGATGGTTATCCAGGCTGTGAGACTACATAAGAGGCGCCATGATGATGGCAGGACCATACAAAGTAGCACTAGCAGTGATATATAACCCTTCACTAAATGATAGAAGACCAAGGCAAGAGTATGACAGGAACAACATGACAATTACTATTATAGTTGAAAGAGCAGCCGTTGCCTTCTTTAGAAATCAACCCCAACTACTGGTGAAGAGCAGAGGTGCCATAGGCACAATCAGAGAACACTGTATAAACATCAGAGGTCCACGGTTGTTCAACGTCCTCCCAGCAAGCATAAGAAATATTGCCGGAACAACCGTGGACATTTTCAAGGGGAAACTAGATTTATTCCTCCAAGGAGTGCCGGACCAACCGGGCTGTGGTGGGTATGTGGGCCTGCGGGCCGCTCCAAGCAACAGCCTGGTGGACCAAACTCTCACAAGTCAAGCCTGGCCTCGGGCCGGGCTTGGGGAGTAGAACAACTCCCAGAACCCCATCAACCAGGTATCAACCAGGTACTTATCACGGAAGACTTCAACCATGGAAAGATAGACTGGGAGACCAAAGAACCACATAGAGGTACAGAAACATGAAAAGCTAAACTATTGAACGTGGCAACAAGAAACTTTTTAAACCCGCATGTCAAGGGACCCACAAGAATATGAGGCTAAACTTGACCTGGCATTTACTTTGAACGACTCAGACATATGGGAAATCAACTTTGAAGCCCCTGTGGGAATGAATGCTCACAGTGTACTGATGTTTGAGTGTCTGGGAGAAGTAGGGTTAATGTGCTCAAGAAAGGCATCAGCAAACAACAGGCTGGCGTACTGATAGGGAAACTATGAGGAGATAACAACATTCCTAACAGATAAACCATGGGTAACAGAGCTCAGAGGAGGTGCTGCACAAGACATAATGAAATACATCTCGCAGGAGATAAGGAGGCAGCTGACAAGTTTGTTCCAGTCTTAAAGGAAAAAACGAAATGCAAATGAGAAACCCATTATTTAATCAGGGATGTAATCTGGCAAAGCAACTAAGTACAATGGCGTGTAGAAACTTCAGAGATAACAGGACACTAGAGAGTAGCGAAAGATACCAAAGAGCCAGAAATAAGTATCTCAGAGAGAGAAGAGAGGCAGAAAGACTGTATGAAAATGACATAGCAAATAAGGCAAAGACCCAACCCAAACTGCTGCACAGCCATATCAGAAGGAAAGCAACAATGAAAGAACAGGTAATGAAACTGAGGATAGGGGTAGACAGGTTCACTACAAATGACAAGCAAGTATGTGAGGAACTCGATAAGAGATTCCAGGAGACCTTCACAATAGTGCAGAAAGTTCTTAAATTAAGAGAGGGAATATAAAACCAGGCAACACTAGAGGAGTTTGTAATTACCAGTGGAGAGGTAATGAAGCACTTGCTTGAATTGGATATGGCTATAGGTCCAGACAATATATCACCATGGATTCTAAAAGAAGGTGCAGAAGCACTGTGCCTACTACTCTCAATGGTGTATAACGTCATTGGTTACAGGAGAGCTGCCACAAGTTTGGAAGACGGCTAATATACTCCCAATATACAAGAAGGGCGACACAGGAGGCATTAAACTACAAGTCAGTGTCCCTAATTCCCACACTATATAGCAAGATGATGGGGAAGATTGTGATAAAGACTAGTAAAACATCTGGCAAGAAACAACTTAGTACAGCAACAGTAATACATCACCAGCATGGGTCTAGGGATGGCAAATCTTGACTCACAGCTCTAAAAAACTGTATGACCAGGCGACAAAAATTAGGCAAAAAGAAAGAAAAAAAAAAGACAAGGGTGGGCAGAGTGAACATTTTTGGATTCTGCTTGAAGTCTGCTTGATGGGGTCCTGGGAGTTCTTCTACTCCCCAAGCCCAGCCCGAGGCCAGGCTTGACTTGTGGGTAAGACTTGTAGGTAAGACTTGACTTGTGGGTTGACTTTCTTGCCAGAAAGCCTATGACACAGTACCCCATGAGAGACTGGTGCTTAGGCTAGAGATGCAGGCAGGAAATAAAAGGGAAGGTACTCCAGTAGATGAGGGAGTACCTAATCAAAAGAAGACAGCGAGTCACTGTGAGGGGCGAGGCGTCACCAGTGGAGTCTCACACGGTTCAGTCCATTGACTTATCCTGTTTCTGATATATGTAAACGATCTCGCCGAGGGAGATCGTTTACATTGATCGTTAGACATTAAGAGGACTCTGTCGTCTAAATGTCTGCAGATGACGTGAAAATGATGAGGATTAAGACCTAGCAAGATAGCAAGAGGCTACAAGATGACCTAGACAAACTGAAGGATCTGTGTCCCTAATTCCCATATTATATAGCAAATGGTTACTAGAGTTCAACTCAAGTACATGTAAAGTAAGGAAGCTAGGTGGAGGGAAGAGGAGGCCAGACACGGGATACCGAATGGGAGATGAAGTCCTTCATAAAACAAGCCGAGAAAGATATAGGAGTTTATATCATGCTAATCCTGTCTCCTGAAGCCCACATCAAAAGAATATCATCGGCAGCATATTCGAAGCTGGCTAACTTCAGAAGGCAGATAAAAAATATTGAGGACGCGACAAACCTCCTATCCTATGTAAATCGGGTTTTTCAATGGACCACAGATACTGATATGATGTTTAATGAAAATAAGTTCCAGTCATGCGCTATGGAAAAAAATAATATTTAAAAACGGAAACCATATATATAAAACAGAATTAAATCACACTATAGGACGATAAAACAACGTGAAGGATCTAGGAATAATCATGTCAGAAGACCTTACCTTTACAGAACGCCAAAAAGTAGCCGTTACGACTGCAAGAAAAATGACAGATTGGATAACAAGGACCTTCCAAACAAGGATGCCATATCAATGATAATACTTTTCAACACACTAGTGCTCTCTGGGGTGGAACATTGTTGCACTCCTAACAGCCCCATTCAGAGCCAGAGAAATTGCTGACCTGGAGAGCGTGCAAAGATCCTTTACTGCTAGAATCCACTCTTATAAGTCACCTTAATTTTTGGGACATTAAAAGTTCTAAATCTGTATTCTCTAGAGCGCAGGGCGAGAGATACATAATAATCTACACGTGGAAGATATTAGAGTGATTGGTTCCAAATTTCAACACAGAAATAACATCACATGAGACCAGGAGGCATGGCAAAATGCGCCCCGTTGACAAGCAAAGGGGCAATAGGTATGCTGAGAGAGAACTCTATCAACATTAGAGGCCCAAGACTTCAACACTCTCCTGCTACACATAAGTGGCATAACTGGCCGACCTCTCACTCTGTTCAAGAGAGAGAGAACTCGACAAACACCTCCAAAGAATCAACCAGGCTGTGATTCATACGTCAGGCTGCGAACAGCCGCGTCCAACAGCCTGGTTGACACGCTTCAACCGCGGGGCTGTTGATCCCCCGGAAGCTAAACAAAGTAGAAATATGTGTAAGTAATAATTTAGAACTTTGTATACACCACATATGTAAGACCAATCCCGGAGTATGCAGCCCAGCATGGAGTCCTCACCTTGTCAAGCATTAACGACGCTAGAGGGTCGTCACAAAGGATGTGACGTCACCAGCAGGGTACCTGACCTCGAGGACCTCAACAGTTTCTTGTGGTGCTCCGGGTCTCCCCATTACCACCTTCACCAAACATTGGCTTACAGCTTCCTCGTGGCCAGGTGGTAGTGTTTGTGGAAATATTATTTTAGTGTCACCTTTATTTTTGTGTTAAAGTAAGTTTATTCATGTGTTGTTATTATTGTTCTCTTGTGTGCTAGCCAAGCATGTTTTATCAGGAGTTGGTTATTTTTCATATTTTACTTGTTCATTTTATTATTAGAGTAAAAAGCTTAATTTTTTGTCTTCATTCCTGTGGAATTTTTCACACTGCAAAGGCCAATGCAGCTTTTTTTTTTTTTAATTAATGAGAAGTGGGAGTCACGTTACAGCTGCCAAGTACAGTTCCACTCCGGCGTCACGTGCCAAGTACAGTTCCACTCCGGCGTCACGTCATGCATGTTTTCCCAATATTTTGTTTGCTACCTTTTTAAATATTTTTTTGCCTCCGTGTTTTTAATATTTTTTTTTTCTTGCTACTTTTTTCCCTAACTGCTTCTATTTATTAGGTTGTTCTCTCAATATTTCTCCAGTCACTCCATACTAACAAGTAACTTTTCCATTATCAGAAACTGTAGGTCAATGTAAATCCATACATTATCCCCTACATGTTTTATCTTGATGTGATACACCCTCTTATTACCAGTATCTGGGTGTATCACTTCCTTGCAACCTTGCAATAGATGAACCAATCTATTTTCCATTATTAAACTATCTCATCAAGGGATCATTTCATTGAATGTTTTCCACAGATGGAGCTGTAATTTCCAACTTCAAACTTGGCCCATTAAAGGTCCATTTGCAACATTTTTACCTTGCAGGCTATTGTCCAGTCAATCTCTGTAATTCCCCTACACCTTCCTTGTCTCATCAACCAGGTATATGTTCAGGAAATTTCTCATATGATAAGAGACCCAACCTAACCTCACTTTGTGAGACAAAGTCATCCTATACCTTTGTTTCAAATTCCTGTGTGACTGACTGTTTTGGTACAGAGCCTTCTGCAGTATTTTTTGTCTAATACATAGTTCATCCAATTATATTTCCTCAACCTTTTCTATCTGAAGTGATGTTTATGGGTCTTCTGCACAATACTGACAGGTTGTTGTTGTTGGGCAATTTTGGGAAGTATTTCGTTGACGCATTGTTAATTCCAAGCGTATTCAACAGACCAATGCTGTCTTACCTAACCTCACATCTAATGCTTAGAATGTTTTATTTTTTCCACAAAGAATCAATGTTCCCATTCCTAACCTCGCTTTGAATCTATCTAATGTTTTGTAATAATCGGATTCCTGTGGCGCAGTGGTAAGACATTCGCCCGGCACTTCACAAGCACTTTGTCCTGGGTTTGTAACCTGGCCGGGGAGGATTGACTGAGCGCCAATCCTTAACTGTAGCCTCTTGAGGTTATCTTGAGATGATTTCGGGCCTTTAGTGTCCCCGCGGCCCGGTCCTCGACCAGGCCTCCACCCCCCAGGAAGCAGCCCGTGACAGCTGACTAACTCCCAGGTACCTATTTACTGCTAGGTAACAGTTGCATCAGGGTGAAAGAAACTCTGCCCATCGTTTCTCGCCGGCGTCCGGGATCGAACCCGGGACCACAGGATCATGCGTCCAGCGTACTGTCCGCTCAGCCACCTGGTCCCTCTGTTCACCCCCAGCAGTGAATGGGTATCTGGGTGTTAAACAATTTGGCAGGTCGTATTCCAGGGAAAACATTTGGATTAAGGATCTGCCCGACATGGTGTGTGTGCTGGTGGCTATACAATAATATAAGAACTCTTGAATATATAAGTAAACAAACAAACCATACACACCAAGACATCTCTCCTGTTTAAAAGTAATGCTCCGAGCAAGTGTTAAACAAGCTTCGTTATCTTCTTTCTCATTGGTAGCAAAGTATATCACCTAATGAAAGGAAAGGTTAGGTGCAGTGTTAAGAAAGTTTTTAAATATTTAAAAACTAACAAATATTATTTCAATGGAAGATAAACCCCTACCTATCCTCTCTACTTAATGTTTGCATGTATGTTATTTGACTGGAAAACCAAGTTGCTAAGATTGTCTTAAGCTACTGTTGTAATCCACACGTTATGAGTAGGTATAAGGTAGTGAATGATGCACTACAACACCTGGTGGAGAGGAAGTACAGGTGAGTTAGACTGTGGTCACACATAGAAGTAAGGTCAAAGACATTAAGACAGCCTTAGCCCACCTAAGCCAATCTTACAGTCAAGAGGTCACAAAGGGTGATCCAAAGTTCTTGGAAACAAGGAGATTAACATATATGATTATACCCCTCCTTAGGATGGTGGGTGTGGTGGTAAACGCCGTGACTATCACGGTGCTATCAAATACTCCTCTGTGTACAGTGACGAAGTGGAACAGACAAAATGTTGGGACCCGATGTGATCTTGTTGAGCCGAGTCGAGTCTGCAGTGTGAGTACTGTATGGAGACTAACCAGGTGTGGAGCGTTGTAGTGATCATTCCGAGTCATGGACTTAGGCTGAGGTTACGAGTTTTAGGTGGTGACCGGGTAGGTCCAAGGTGGTGACCGGGTAGGTCCAAGGTGGTGACCGGGTAGGTCCAAGGTGGTGACCGGGTAGGTCCAGTGCGGGTTTGGTAACGGTAGGTAATTTAACCAAGTTGGATATGTTATACTGTGGATTATTGTCAGTCTACTTTATATAATTAAATTAGAAGACCCAACGGCCATTAATCACCTTGTGTATGTTCTCTCACGTGAGTTCCAGTACAAACCTGTTGGTACGCCTCCCGGGTCTGGGTATTGGTACGCCTCCAGGGTCTGGGTATTGGTATGCCTCCAGGGTCTGGGTATTGGTACGCCTCCCGGGTCTGGGTATAGGTACGCCTCCCAGGTCTGGGTATTGGTACGCCTCCAGGGTCTGGGTATTGGTACGCCTCCCGGGTCTGGGTATTGGTACGCCTCCCGGGTCTGGGTATTGGTACGTCTCCAGGGTCTGGGTATTGGTACGTCTCCAGGGTCTGGGTATTGGTACGTCTCCAGGGTCTGGGTATTGGTACGTCTCCAGGGTCTGGGTATTGGTACGTCTCCAGGGTCTGGGTATTGGTACGCCTCCAGGGTCTGGGTATTGGTACGCCTCCAGGGTCTGGGTATTGGTACGCCTCCAGGGTCTGGGTACCTGCTTGATGGGGTTCTGGGAGTTCTTCTACTCCCCAAGCCCGGCCTGAGGCCAGGTTTGACTTGTGAGAGCTTGGTCCACCAGGCTGTTGCCCGCAGGCCCACATACCCACCACAGCCCGGTTGGTCCGGTACGCTTTTTAGAAAACAATCTAGATTTCTCTTGAAGATATCCACGGTTGTTCAGGCAATATTTCTTATAGCCGCTGGGAGGACGTTGAACAACCGCGGACTTTTGATACAGTGTTCTCTGATTGTGCCTATGGCACCTCTGCTCTTCACTGGTTCTATTCTGCATTTTCTTCCATATCGTTCACTCCAGTACGTTGTTATTTTACTGTGTAGATTTGGGACCTGGCCCCTCCAGTATTTTTCATGTGTATATTATTTGGTATCTCTCTCGTCTCCTTTCTAGTGAGTACATTTGGAGAGCTTTGAGAAGATCCCAATAATTTAGGTGCTTTATCTCGTCTATGCTTGCCGTATGTATTCTCTGTATTTCCTCTATTTCAGCAATCTCTCCTGCTCTGAAGGGGGAAGTGAGTACTGACCAGTACTCACAGAAGTGCAGAGGGGCAGAACAATAGATTGTTGGAAGTAAACTATTCAAATGAGGCAAATGAGATATAGTTGTGTAAATGCTGTGTTCAGAACAAAATCTGGGCTCAGAGTTCACGACATTGCCCCCCCCCATACCTGGATACCTGGATCATACCAGGAGTGTTTAAAGAGTTCTTCTCTGCTCCGAGCCCGAGCTGAGGCCAGGCTCGATTGTGATAACTTGGTCCAACAGGCTGTTGCTTGTAAAGGCCCACAGGCCCACATATCCACTACAGCCTGATTGGTCAGGTACTTCTTACAAGAACCTGTCCAAGTGCCTTGAATACATCCACCTTTGTTCCGGCAATATTTCTAATACTTGCTGGGAGGGTGTTGAACAACTATGAACCTCTGATGTTCACACAGTGCTCTCTGATTGTGCCTATGGCACCTTTACTCCTCACTGGTTCTATTCTACATTTCCTTCCATACCATTCGTTCCATTATGTTGTTATTCTCCTGTACAAATTTGGGATCTGGCCTTCAAGTATCTTCCATGTATATATTATTATATACCTTTTATATATTATTATATACCTTTTCCGTCTCTTTTCCAAAGAGTACATTTTTAAGAGCTTTAAGACGGTCCCAATAATTTAGATGTTTTATCGTGTCTATGCGTGCCCAATATGTTCTCTGTATTCAATCTAATTCAATCTCTCCTGCTCTGAGAAGGGAAGTGAGTACCGTGAAATACTCACAACGGGACAGCACCAGTGATTTATATAGTATTAGCATTGCTGTGAGGTCTCTGGATGTGAACGTTCTCATAATCCATCCTGTCATTCTCCTGGCCGCCGCCGCCGCTATATTTGATCGGTTATGTTCACTAAATGTCAGGTCGTCAGACATCATAATGCACAGGTCTTTTACATGTTGCTTTCCCATTATGAGTTGGTCTGATGGTGTCCTGTACCCTGTGTCCTGTACCCTGTACCCGTGTCCTGTACCCTGTGTCCTGTACCCTGTATCCTGTAACCTGTGGCCTGTAACCTGTGGCCTGTACCCTGTGGCCTGTACCCTCTGTCCTGTACCCTGTGTCCTGTACCCTGTGTCCTGTACCCTGTGTCCTGTACCCTGTGGCCTGTGTCCTGTACCCTGTGTTCTGTACCCTGTGTCCTGTACCCTGTGTCCTGTACCCTGTGTCCTGTACCCTGTGTCCTGTACCCTGTGGCCTGTACCCTGTGTCCTGTACCCTGTGTCCTGTACCCTGTGTCCTGTACCCTGTGGCCTGTACCCTGTGTCCTGTACCCTGTGTCCTGTACCCTGTGGCCTGTGCCCTGTGTCCTGTACCCTGTGGCCTGTGCCCTGTGTCCTGTACCCTGTGGCCTGTGTCCTGTACCCTGTGCCCTGTACCCTGTGTCCTGTACCCTGTACCCGTGTCCTGTACCCTGTGTCCTGTACCCTGTGGCCTGTACCCGTGTCCTGTACCCTGTGTCCTGTACCCTGTGTCCTGTACCCTGTACCCGTGTCCTGTACCCTGTGTCCTGTACCCTGTGTCCTGTACCCTGTGGCCTGTACCCGTGTCCTGTACCCTGTGTCCTGTACCCTGTGGCCTGTACCCTGAGTCCTGTACCCTGTGGCCTGTACCCTGTGTCCTGTACCCTGTGTCCTGTACCCTGTGGCCTGTACCCTGTGTCCTGTACCCTGTGGCCTGTACCCTGTGTCCTGTACCCTGTGGCCTGTACCCGTGTCCTGTACCCTGTGTCCTGTACCCTGTGGCCTGTACCCTGAGTCCTGTACCCTGTGGCCTGTACCCTGTGTCCTGTACCCTGTGTCCTGTACCCTGTGTCCTGTACCCTGTGTCCTGTACCCTGTGTCCTGTACCCTGTGGCCTTTACCCTGTGTCCGGTACCCTGTGTCCTGTACCCTGTGGCCTGTACCCGTGTCCTGTACCCTGTGTCCTGTACCCTGTGTCCTGTACCCTGTGTCCTGTACCCTGTGTCATGTACCCTGTGGCCTGTACCCTGTGGCCTGTACCCGTGTCCTGTACCCTGTGTCCTGTACCCTGTGTCCTGTACCCTGTGGCCTGTACCCTGTGTCCTGTACCCTGTGTCCTGTACCCTGTGGCCTGTACCCTGAGTCCTGTACCCTGTGGCCTGTACCCTGTGGCCTGTACCCTGTGTCCTGTACCCTGTGGCCTGTGTCCTGTACCCTGTGTCCTGTACCCTGTGTTATGTACCCTGTGTCCTGTACCCTGTGTCCTGTACCCTGTGTCCTGTACCCTGTGGCCTGTACCCTGTGTCCTGTACCCTGTGTCCTGTACCCTGTGTCCTGTACCCTGTGGCCTGTGCCCTGTGTCCTGTACCCTGTGGCCTGTGCCCTGTGTCCTGTACCCTGTGGCCTGTGTCCTGTACCCTGTGCCCTGTACCCTGTGTCCTGTACCCTGTACCCGTGTCCTGTACCCTGTGTCCTGTACCCTGTGTCCTGTGCCCTGTGGCCTGTACCCGTGTCCTGTACCCTGTGTCCTGTACCCTGTACCCGTGTCCTGTACCCTGTGTCCTGTACCCTGTGTCCTGTACCCTGTGGCCTGTACCCGTGTCCTGTACCCTGTGTCCTGTACCCTGTGGCCTGTACCCTGTGGCCTGTACCCTGTGTCCTGTACCCTGTGTCCTGTACCCTGTGTCCTGTACCCTGTGTCCTGTACCCTGTGGCCTGTACCCTGTGTCCTGTACCCTGTGTCCTGTACCCTGTGGCCTGTACCCGTGTCCTGTACCCTGTGTCCTGTACCCTGTGGCCTGTACCCTGAGTCCTGTACCCTGTGGCCTGTACCCTGTGTCCTGTACCCTGTGTCCTGTACCCTGTGGCCTGTACCCTGTGGCCTGTACCCTGTGTCCTGTACCCTGTGTCCTGTACCCTGTGTCCTGTACCCTGTGTCCTGTACCCTGTGTCCTGTACCCTGTGGCCTGTACCCTGTGTCCGGTACCCTGTGTCCTGTACCCTGTGGCCTGTACCCGTGTCCTGTACCCTGTGGCCTGTACCCTGTGTCCTGTACCCTGTGTCTGGTACCCTGTGTCCTGTACCCTGTGTCATGTACCCTGTGGCCTGTACCCTGTGGCCTGTACCCGTGTCCTGTACCCTGTGTCCTGTACCCTGTGTCCTGTACCCTGTGGCCTGTACCCTGTGGCCTGTACCCTGTGTCCTGTACCCTGTGGCCTGTACCCTGAGTCCTGTACCCTGTGGCCTGTACCCTGTGGCCTGTACCCTGTGTCCTGTACCCTGTGGCCTGTGTCCTGTACCCTGTGTCCTGTACCCTGTGTTCTGTACCCTGTGTCCAGTACCCTGTGTCCTGTACCCTGTGGCCTGTACCCTGTGTCCTGTACCCTGTGTCCTGTACCCTGTGTCCTGTACCCTGTGGCCTGTGCCCTGTGTCCTGTACCCTGTGGCCTGTGTCCTGTACCCTGTGGCCTGTGTCCTGTACCCTGTGCCCTGTACCCTGTGTCCTGTACCCTGTGTCCTGTACCCTGTGTCCTGTACCCTGTGGCCTGTACCCTGCGTCCTGTACCACGTGTCCTGTGTCCTGTACCCTGTGTCCTGTACCCTGTGGCCTGTGCCCTGTACCCTGTGTCCTGTACCATGTGTCCTGTATCCTGTGGCCTGTGTCCTGTACCCTGTGTCCTGTACCCTGTGTCCTGTACCCTGTGGCCTGTACCCTGTGTCCTGTACCCTGTGTCCTGTACCCTGTACCCTGTGTCCTGTACCCTGTGTCCTGTACCCTGTGTCCTGTGTCCTGTACCCTGTGTCCTGTACCCTGTACCCTGTGTCCTGTACCCTGTGTCCTGTACCCTGTGGCCTGTGTCCTGTACCCTGTGTCCTGTACCCTGTGGCCTGTGTCCTGTACCCTGTGTCCTGTACCCTGTGTCCTGTACCCTGTGTTCTGTACCCTGTGTCCTGTACCCTGTGTCCTGTACCCTGTGTCCTGTACCCTGTGGCCTGTGTCCTGTACCCTGTGTCCTGTACCCTGTGTCCTGTAACCTGTGGCCTGTAACCTGTGGCCTGTACCCTGTGGCCTGTACCCTCTGTCCTGTACCCTGTGTCCTGTACCCTGTGTCCTGTACCCTGTGGCCTGTGTCCTGTACCCTGTGTTCTGTACCCTGTGTCCTGTACCCTGTGTCCTGTACCCTGTGTCCTGTACCCTGTGTCCTGTACCCTGTGTCCTGTACCCTGTGTCCTGTACCCTGTGGCCTGTACCCTGTGTCCTGTACCCTGTGTCCTGTACCCTGTGTCCTGTACCCTGTGGCCTGTGCCCTGTGTCCTGTACCCTGTGGCCTGTGCCCTGTGTCCTGTACCCTGTGGCCTGTGTCCTGTACCCTGTGCCCTGTACCCTGTGTCCTGTACCCTGTACCCGTGTCCTGTACCCTGTGTCCTGTACCCTGTGTCCTGTACCCTGTGGCCTGTACCCGTGTCCTGTACCCTGTGTCCTGTACCCTGTGGCCTGTACCCTGAGTCCTGTACCCTGTGGCCTGTACCCTGTGTCCTGTACCCTGTGTCCTGTACCCTGTGTCCTGTACCCTGTGGCCTGTACCCTGTGTCCTGTACCCTGTGGCCTGTACCCTGTGTCCTGTACCCTGTGTCCTGTACCCTGTGGCCTGTACCCGTGTCCTGTACCCTGTGTCCTGTACCCTGTGGCCTGTACCCTGAGTCCTGTACCCTGTGGCCTGTACCCTGTGTCCTGTACCCTGTGTCCTGTACCCTGTGTCCTGTACCCTGTGTCCTGTACCCTGTGTCCTGTACCCTGTGTCCTGTACCCTGTGTCCTGTACCCTGTGTCCTGTACCCTGTGTCCGGTACCCTGTGTCCTGTACCCTGTGGCCTGTACCCGTGTCCTGTACCCTGTGGCCTGTACCCTGTGTCCTGTACCCTGTGTCCTGTACCCTGTGTCCTGTACCCTGTGTCATGTACCCTGTGGCCTGTACCCTGTGGCCTGTACCCGTGTCCTGTACCCTGTGTCCTGTACCCTGTGTCCTGTACCCTGTGGCCTGTACCCTGTGTCCTGTACCCTGTGTCCTGTACCCTGTGGCCTGTACCCTGAGTCCTGTACCCTGTGGCCTGTACCCTGTGGCCTGTACCCTGTGTCCTGTACCCTGTGGCCTGTGTCCTGTACCCTGTGTCCTGTACCCTGTGTTCTGTACCCTGTGTCCTGTACCCTGTGTCCTGTACCCTGTGTCCTGTACCCTGTGGCCTGTACCCTGTGTCCTGTACCCTGTGTCCTGTACCCTGTGTCCTGTACCCTGTGGCCTGTGTCCTGTACCCTGTGGCCTGTGCCCTGTGTCCTGTACCCTGTGGCCTGTGTCCTGTGCCCTGTACCCTGTGTCCTGTACCCTGTACCCGTGTCCTGTACCCTGTGTCCTGTACCCTGTGTCCTGTACCCTGTGGCCTGTACCCGTGTCCTGTACCCTGTGTCCTGTACCCTGTACCCGTGTCCTGTACCCTGTGTCCTGTACCCTGTGTCCTGTACCCTGTGGCCTGTACCCGTGTCCTGTACCCTGTGTCCTGTACCCTGTGGCCTGTACCCTGTGTCCTGTACCCTGTGTCCTGTACCCTGTGTCCTGTACCCTGTGGCCTGTACCCTGTGTCCTGTACCCTGTGGCCTGTACCCGTGTCCTGTACCCTGTGTCCTGTACCCTGTGGCCTGTACCCTGAGTCCTGTACCCTGTGGCCTGTACCCTGTGTCCTGTACCCTGTGTCCTGTACCCTGTGGCCTGTACCCTGTGGCCTGTACCCTGTGTCCTGTACCCTGTGTCCTGTACCCTGTGTCCTGTACCCTGTGTCCTGTACCCTGTGTCCTGTACCCTGTGTCCGGTACCCTGTGTCCTGTACCCTGTGGCCTGTACCCGTGTCCTGTACCCTGTGGCCTGTACCCTGTGTCCTGTACCCTGTGTCCTGTACCCTGTACCCTGTGTCATGTACCCTGTGGCCTGTACCCTGTGGCCTGTACCCGTGTCCTGTACCCTGTGTCCTGTACCCTGTGTCCTGTACCCTGTGGCCTGTACCCTGTGGCCTGTACCCTGTGTCCTGTACCCTGTGGCCTGTACCCTGAGTCCTGTACCCTGTGGCCTGTACCCTGTGGCCTGTACCCTGTGTCCTGTACCCTGTGGCCTGTGTCCTGTACCCTGTGTCCTGTACCCTGTGTTCTGTACCCTGTGTCCTGTACCCTGTGTCCTGTACCCTGTGGCCTGTACCCTGTGTCCTGTACCCTGTGTCCTGTACCCTGTGGCCTGTGCCCTGTGTCCTGTACCCTGTGGCCTGTGCCCTGTGTCCTGTACCCTGTGGCCTGTGTCCTGTACCCTGTGCCCTGTACCCTGTGTCCTGTACCCTGTGTCCTGTACCCTGTGTCCTGTACCCTGTGTCCTGTACCCTGTGTCCTGTACCCTGCGTCCTGTACCACGTGTCCTGTGTCCTGTATCCTGTGTCCTGTGTCCTGTACCCTGTGTCCTGTACCCTGTGTCCTGTATCCTGTGTCCTGTACCCTGTGTCCTGTACCCTGTGTCCTGTACCCTGTGGCCTGTGTCCTGTACCCTGTGTCCTGTACCCTGTGTCCTGTACCCTGTGTCCTGTACCCTGTGTCCTGTACCCTGTGTCCTGTACCCTGTGTCCTGTACCCTGTACCCTGTGTCCTGTACCCTGTGGCCTGTGTCCTGTACCCTGTGTCCTGTACCCTGTGGCCTGTACCCTGTGGCCTGTGTCCTGTACCCTGTGTCCTGTACCCTGTGTCCTGTACCCTGTGTTCTGTACCCTGTGTTCTGTACCCTGTACCCTGTGTCCTGTACCCTGTGGCCTGTGTCCTGTACCCTGTGTCCTGTACCCTGTGTCCTGTACCCTGTGGCCTGTGTCCTGTACCCTGTGTCCTGTACCCTGTGTCCTGTACCCTGTGTCCTGTACCCTGTGTCCTGTACCCTGTGGCCTGTGTCCTGTACCCTGTGTCCTGTACCCGTGTCCTGTACCCTGTGTCATGTACCCTGTGTCCTGTACCCTGTGTCCTGTACCCTGTACCCTGTGTCCTGTACCCTGTGGCCTGTACCCTGTATCCTGTGTCCTGTACCCTGTGTCCTGTACCCTGTGGCCTGTGTCCTGTTCCCTGTGTCCTGTACCCTGTGGCCTGTGTCCTGTACCCTGTGTCCTGTACCCTGTGTCCTGTACCCGTGTCCTGTACCCTGTGTCCTGTACCCTGTGTCCTGTACCCTGTGTCCTGTACCCTGTACCCTGTGTCCTGTACCCTGTGTCCTGTACCCTGTGTCCTGTACCCTGTGTCCTGTACCCTGTGGCCTGTACCCTGTGGCCTGTACCCTGTGTCCTGTACCCGTGTCCTGTACCCTGTGTCCTGCACCCGTGTCCTGTACCCTGTGTCCTGTACCCTGGCCAGTACCCTGTGTCCTGTACCCTGTGTCCTGTATCTTGTGGCCTGTACCCTGTGTCCTGTACCCTGTGGCCAAGTTTCCCTGTTTCATTTAAGTTTTTCGTTTACACCATACCTCAGTACCTGGAACTTATTACCGATAAAATCTTGTTATTTTCAGTTGCCCAATCGAAAACTTTATTTATATCTGTTTGTAGTTTTTCAGTGTCTTCTACAGTGACAATTTTCATATTGATTTTTTATCATCTGCAAAGAATGACATGAAGTTGTGAATAGTATGTTTGTCTATATCCGAGATAAGAATGAGAAATAGCAGTAGTGCAAAGACTGTGCCCTGTGGTACAGAGCTTTTCACTGCACTTGGGCTTGATCATACTTCACTGACCGTCACACTCTGCATTCTGTTTGACAGAAAGTTGCAAATCTAACGCCCCACTTTACCTGTTATTCCTATTGATCTCATTTTATGGGCTATCACTCCATGGTCACATTTGTTAAATTCCTTTGCAAAGTCTGTGTATACAAACCACACACTAGAAAGTGAAGGGACGACGACGTTTCGGTCCGTCCTGGGCCGTTCTCAAGTCGATTGTGATGAGGGAATGAGGCGAAAGCAATAAATGGGCAAGAGAGAGGTGAGAAGATTTTTTTTAGAGGAAGAAAAAGCAAGGCAAAAGGTACGAAAGGTAAGATGTAATAAAGGGATGGTAATAGGAATAAGAAAGGGATCGTAAGAGAAAACAAGGAAAAGAAAAAGAAAGAAAGAGGAAGAAATATAAATGGAAGGGTAAACTTATGTTAGGTCACGTTTGTTAGAAAGTTTAGAGCATCTGAGTATATACTGTGAAAGGGAAGAGTCAACAGCAACAAAGCCACGACTCAACTTCATGTTGAGTATGTTGCGTATTAGAGCCGATTCAACAAGACGGCGTCTGTGTAGAGTAGATACCTGGTTGATGCCTGGTTGATGGGGTTCTGGGAGTTCTGGGCCTGGGAGGGGAACATGGGGGGGCATGGTCTGAAGAGGGACGTTACTGTCTGGGAAAGTGCAGGTGATTGGTAGGGGATGGCTGAAGGGTTGGTTGGCGGGAAGCTTCTGTTACAATCCTCCCTGGGGGTGCTGGCCTGCTGGTGGGGGGATTTCCACTCCCCTCTGAGGTTCCTGGAGACACTGAGCCGAGTCCTATGACTCCCATATCCCCACCCCTTTCTTTGCGTCTCCTCCTTGCTTCTGCAGCCTTCCTTCTCTCTTCCCTCGTCATGTCCCTTTGCAAAAAGATGCCCTCGTATCCCCCCTAACCTCATAAGTCTGCTCTTCCTGGATAGGATTTTCTCTTTTGTTGCCTCGTTCGTGAGCACTATCTTTATCAATCGTTTCCTTTTCTTCTTGTAGATGCCCAGCCTGAAAACCTCTATGTTGCCATTTGCCTCCTCCATATCCAGTCCCTCCAAGATCTCTGTCAAAGTTGCTCGGTTCCTCCTCCACTCCTCCCGATTGGATCTCTCTGGTTCCTGTACTCCTACAACTATAACTGTTCTTTTTCTTTCCAGCATTTGTTCAGTGCATTTTGCAGCTATCTGTGAGGTAGCTGCTTTCATAGCTGCTGCCTCTAGAGTGGCCTTGGCACCTGGGCTGTTTTGCAGTATTTCTACAAAATAGAGTCCGCCTGGAAGGAGCCTTCCATCAGCTTCGTCTCCTGTTTCCAGGAGGTTGCATACACCGTGCTGGTTTGAATTCTTATTTTCCCTGAGTCTCTTTATCTCCTCTCTGGCTTCATCCAACTCTCTCCTTTTGCTGTGTATTAATGTTTGCATTTCCTGCAGGTCTCTGCCAAATCCCTCTTTCTTTTCCTGCAGGTCTCTGCTGAATCCCATTTTCATTGCCTGCAGGTCTCTGCCGAATTCTCCTAATGTCTGGTTGAGCCATTCAAATGTATTCACCATTCTCCCCTGTCCCTGTGTGTGATGATGTCCCTCCATTTTCCCTGGCTGAGGGAAAAACGTCTTGGCTTTTCCTCGTGCGCGTGTGTGTGTTTATATGTGTGTTTGTTGCGTGTGTACTCACCTATTTGTGCTTGCTGGATTGAGCATTGACTCTTGGATCCCGCCTTTCCAGCCATCGGTTGTTTACAGCAATGACTCCTGTCCCATTTCCCTATCATACCTAGTTTTAAAATTATGAATAGTTTGCTTCCACAACCTGCTCCCCAAGTGCATTCCATTTTTCCACTACTCTCATGCTAAAAGAAAACTTCCTAACATCTCTGTGACTCATCTGAGTTTCCAGCTTCCACCCATGTCCCCTCGTTCTGTTATTATTACGTGTGAACATTTCATCTATTTCCACTTTGTCAATTCCCCTGAGTATTTTATATGTCCCTATCATATCTCCTTTCTCCCTTCTTTTCTCTAGTGTCGTAAGGTTTTCTTCCTTCAGACGCTCTTCATATCCCATCCCTCGTAACTCTGGGACAAGCCTCATCGCAAACCTCTGAACCTTCTCCAGTTTCCTTATGTGTTTCTTCAGGTGGGGGCTCCATGATGGCGCGGCATACTCTAAGACGGGTCTCACATAGGCAGTGTAAAGCGCCCTAAAAGCCTCCTCATTTAGGTTTCTGAATGAAGTTCTAATTTTTCGCCAGTGTAGAATACGCTACTGTCGTTATCCTATTTATATGTGCCTCAGAAGTTAGATTAGGTGATACGTCCACTCCCAGGTCTCTTTCTCGAATCGTTACAGGTAGGCAGTTCCCTACCTGTAACGTGTGTGTGTGTGTGTGTGTACCAGTGTGTGTGTGCACCAGTGTATGTGTGCACCAGTGTGTGTACTCACCTAATTGTGCTTGCCGGGGTTGAGCTCTGGCTCTTTGGTCCTGCCTCTTAACTGTCAATCAACTGATGTACAGATTCCTGAGCCTACTGGGCTCTATCATATCTACATTTGAAACTGTGTATGGAGTCAGCCTCCACCACATCGCTGCCAAATGCATTCCATCTGTTAACTACTCTGACACTGGAAAAAGTTCTTTCTAACGACCCTGTGGCTCATTTGATTACTCAGTTTCCACCTGTGTCCCCTTGTTCGCGTACCACCCGTGTTAAACAGTTTATCTTTATCTACCCTGTCAATTCCTCTGAGAATTTTGTAGGTAGTGATCATGTCTCCCCTTACCCTTCTGTCTTCTAGTGTCGTGAGGTGCATTTCTCGCAGCCTTTCTTCGAAACTCATGCCTCTTAGTTCTGGGACTAGCCTAGTGGCATATTGGCCTTATTTAAAAGCAAAACCAAAAAGTACCTAACTTCATCTTCTTAGTTTCCTACACTGAGCTTTAAATTTGCTCTGTACCTAGTGTTACCCAATCTCCTAATTTTTATGTAATTTCAAACAACCTTATCATTGTGTTCATTGCTGTCTTCTTTTATGTGCTAGCCATATGCTGTATTGTGACTACCAATTTTTGTCAACTACCATTCAAGCTGTCATTGCAACCAATCTTATATTGTTTCTGCTGTATTGTGCCTACCAATTTTTTTGTCAACTACCATTCAAGCTGTCATTGCAATCAATCTTAGCTACCTATGTGCTTTAATATACTGTACCTACAATTTTCTCTCATCTTTTTTTTCATTTCATGTAATCTGTTATCATTTTTTGTCTATAATTTTGCAAGTATTTACCTCCTTAAAATTTTCTTAGATTAAGGACCTGCCCGAAACGCTGCGCGTGCTAGTGGCTTTACAAGACTGTAATTACCATATTTGTATCCTCACATTCCTTATGTACATTCTTGTATATGCATAAATAAAATAAAATAAAATAATATCTCTGAACTTTTTCAAGCTTCATCTTGTGCTTGACAAGGTACGGGCTCCATGCGGGGGCCGCATACTCCAGGATTGGTCTTACATATGTGGTATACAAGGTTCTGAATGATTCGTTGCACAGGTTCCTGAAGGCAGTTCTAATGTTAGCCAGCCTCGCATACGCCACAGATGTTTTTCTTTTTATGTGGGCTTCAGGAGACAGGTTTGGTGTGATATCAACTGCTAGATCCTTCTCTGTCCGTTTCATGAAGGACTTCCTCTCCCATTCTGTATCCTATGTCTGGCCTCCTGTTTCCACTGCCTAGTTTCATTACCTTACATTTACTCGGGTTGAACTTTAGTAGCCATTTGTTGGACCATTCATGCAGCCTGTCTAGGTCATCTTGTAGTCTCATACTGTCTTCCTCCGTCTTAATCCTCCTTATAATTTTTGCACTTCAGCAAGCAATGAGAGGAATGATTCTGTACCATCTGGAAGATCATTTACATATATAAGAAAGAGCATGGGTCTAAGGACTGAACCCTGCGGGATCCCACTGGTGACGTCTCACCAATCTGAGACCTCACCCCGTACAATGACTCGCTGTCTTCTGTTACTTAGGTACTCCCTTATCCATTGGAGTACCTTCCCTTTCACTCATGCCTGCATCTCCATCTTTCGCACTAGTCTCTGGTGTGGCACTGTGTCAAAGGCTTTCTGGCAATCCAAAAATATGCAGTCTGCCCACCCCTCTCTTTCTTGTCTGATTCTTGTTGCCTGATCGTAGAATTCAATTAATCCTCTGAGGCATAACTTGCCGTCCCTGAAACCATGTTGGTGTTGTGACACAAAGTTCTTTCACTCCAGATGTTCGACTAGCTTTTTTCGCACAATTTTCTCCATTAGCTTGCATGGTATACAAGTTAAGGACACTGGCCTGTAGTTCAGTGCCTCCTGTCTATCCTCTTTCTTGTATATCGGGACTACGTTTGCCGCCTTCCAAATTTTTGGCAGTTCACCTGTTACCAGTGATTTGTTATACACCATGGAGAGTGGCAGGCTCAGTGCTTCTGCTCCTTCCTTTAGTATCCATGGTGATATTCCATCCGGGCCTATAGCCTTTGTCACATCCAACTCTAGCAAAAGCTTCCTTACATCTCCACTGGTAATCTCAATTACCACTGGTAATCACTGTGTGCTTTTGTGCAAAGTGTGTTTGAGAGAAATAAATTGAGAAAATTTATGTAAAGATGTATAACTTATTTAGTCTGATTCTTGAATAATCTTATTGAATGGTAGTGATAAAAGCAAAATATAAGGTTGTAGGAGATTAATCTCACACAAATTGTATGCGGAAAATCCACAAAGAAATGGGAAAGGAAGATGAGCGTTTGGGCTGTTTAAAGCCGTTGTCAACACCGACTGAATAGAGGATCCCCCAGGGAGGGTACAGGCCAACAGCGGAATCTGACCACCTATTCCCAGGGAAAGAATTACCCAGAAGCAAAAAACAAAACATATATTTATTTGTTTAAACTGATTCAGTAATATAGAAGAATACTTGCACAGAAATTCACAACTCGGTAAGATACGATGGATGAGAAATGTACCCGGGGTCATGCATGGAAAACATTCTATTTAGAATATCTGATACCATTTACACCCATGAAAATATGTGCCTTGGGCTCTTTAGCTAATTGCAGGAAGATGAGCCTCTCATTTGTTGACGTGACACACTCGTCTGGTTGACACGTGACACGCTCGTCTTGTTGACACGTGACACACTCGTCTGGTTGACACGTGACACGCTCGTCTTGTTGACACGTGACACACTCGTCTGGTTGACACGTGACACGCTCGTCTTGTTGACACGTGACACACTCGTCTTGTTGACACGTGACACACTCGTCTGGTTGACACGTGACACGCTCGTCTTGTTGACACGTGACACACTCGTCTTGTTGACACGTGACACACTCGTCTTGTTGACACGTGACACACTCGTCTTGTTGACGCGTGACACACTCGTCTTGTTGACACGTGACACACTCGTCTTGTTGACACGTGACACACTCGTCTTGTTGACACGTGACACGCTCGTCTTGTTGACACTTGACACACTCGTCTTGTTGACACGTGACACACTCGTCTTGTTGACACGTGACACACTCGTCTTGTTGACGCGTGACACACTCGTCTTGTTGACACGTGACACACTCGTCTTGTTGACACGTGACACACTCGTCTTGCTGACACGTGACACACTCGTCTTGCTGACACGTGACACACTCATTTTTTAAGTTTTCACCCTTACCTAACATCATTTGTGCAGCATATTTTTCTTTTATGTCTCACCCAGATTTAATTTCAAAATAAAACCAAACAAAATAAATTAAAAATGCAAATGCATAGCTAAGGTACACCTCTAGTTATACCTATTACTAGGTGAACAGGGGCATTTGGTGATAGTAAATGCTCCCACCAGCCCCGGATCATCACCTTCTCTCATATTTCATGTTCACCAGTGATTGTTTACTTAATAACTACTGGTATAATATCTTGCTATTATAAAACTAATTCTAATATCATAAATGACATATTTGCTACAAGTTTCAAGCAGAGAATGCATATATAGCTAACACGAAGGACTGCTTCTTGATTACTCGCCAGCTAAAACGTTTGTTTATAATAAAATCGAGCCTCCGTGTTGTGTAGTAGAGAAAAATTGAGTTATATCCAGTTTACGTAAAGCTACAAGTGGTCGAGAGCGTCCTAAGCGCGACGGATTATACTTACTAAGATTTTCATACTTAAGCGCATACCTGAATACCGACATAGCCGCTACGAAGGTTTCCAAGAAGGAAAACGTTCGTAAGTACGTACGTAACTGCTTCGCGAATCTGGCCCCCAGGAGGGGATTATTTGACTGATTCTCTGGACGTTCTCCGGATGTGATATATGCAAACCGACTCGGCAGCTAAGTCCTTCTCATTCAGTCCTTAATATTTGTAGTTAGTCTACTAACTCTACATGAGACTTAAATTATCTTATACCATATTTCTCATGGTAACTTTACAAGGTTGGTTAACATTCTAAATCAACCTCCCAATATTGTGTAAGTGGTAACACCTGGCACGAATATAAATTTATAATAGTCTACTTTTTAACAATTCACACAGTTATAATAATCTTAATAAATAAACTCATGCATAAACTCCTACACTTGGAGTCTGTCTCAGTGATTGTAATGTTCTCATTGTCTGCCCTTGAAGTCTGTCTCAGTGATTGTAATGTTCTCATTGTCTGCCCTTGAAGTCTGTCTCAGTGATTGTAATGTTCTCATTGTCTGCCCTTGAAGTCTGTCTCAGTGATTGTAATGTTCTCATTGTCTGCCCTTGAAGTCTGTCTCAGTGATTGTAATGTTCTCATTGTCTGCCCTTGAAGTCTGTCTCATTGATTGTAATGCTCTCATTGTCTGCCCTTGAAGTCTGTCTCAGTGATTGTAATGCTCTCATTGTCTGCCCTTGAAGTCTGTCTCAGTGATTGTAATGTTCTCTCATTGTCTGCCCTTGAAGTCTGTCTCTGTGACTGGTCGAGGGGATAACGCTAGAATAAAGGGAACACCATATTTGGTGTCCTGCGTAGGGAACACCATATTTTTATTCCTCATAAACTGCTCATTTATGTTAAAATGGTTAGTTTATATTTAATATGTAAAAACAAAAGGCATGATGGATTAAACTCTTTTGAGATGATGAAGGAGCACTAACTGTTGTGACTGTATGTGGAGTTAACGAGACGTTAACGGGCTGGCAACATTAGAGGCGGGGCCAGGTAAATAACCAGGCAGGAAAACAATAATGGAAATGCTTCAGCAGACACGACTATCCCTACAAAGAAGGAATAATTTAAACAGGTTGACTGAAGAAAGAACAGAGACTCATGCAATCATATCAGATTTAAGGACTGCAACTAGAACAGAAAGCAATACAAGAGATGAAGAAAAAACCAAAATATTTCTTCACTTATACGAAATCAAAAGCAAAAACCACTGCCAGTATTGGACCTATTCGTACTAGTGAAGGTTTCTACACTGAGGATGACAAAGAAATTAGTGAAATCCTAAAAAAGCAGTATGAGGACATGTTAAGCACTCCGACAAACAGCATGAAATTGGAAGATCCGGACAACTTTTTGATGCATGATATCCAAACCACTGTAAATATAACTGATATCAACACAAATGCTGCAGATTTTGAAAGAGAAACTGACAGCTTGCCCATGCACTCAGCCCCGGGTCCAGACTCACGGAATTCAATATTTAAAAGAAATGCAAAGTGCCAGTAGCACAGGCACTCAGTATAGTGTGTAGGAAGAGCTTGGACATGAGGGAGATACCAGATGTGCTTAAATCACCAGAAATAGCCTCTCTACACAAGGGATGGAGTAAAGCATTGGCAAAGAAATATAGACCAGTTGCACTAACATCCCTCTTAATAAAAGTATTTGAAAGAGTGATCAGGAAGCAGGTCTCCAGATCCAGATTTCACTATCCATGTAATCTTTCGTGTGGGTTTCTGTAAATGCACCAAATAATGAGTTCGATTCTATTAGAAGGCCATTTATGAACTTAACTTTATTTCTTGATTTTGATTTTAGGCCTTTTATGTTTTGCAAATATGAATGATTTCCGACATTGTGTGTTACTTCTGGTGGGCTTTGGTAGTTCTCCCCCCCCTCTCTCCACCCTGGTCCAGGGTGTGTTGTTTTGGTAGTGGTTCGTCCAGTGTTGGTAGTGGTGCGGGTGTTGTGTGGTGTAGTACCTGTGTGCTTGTTGATGACTTGTATTCACCTCTCTTATATGTTCCACTCTGTTTCCGCTGCCTCTAAAAAAAAATCCAGTAATATCATATTGATCTTCCCCGTCTATAACGCTGTGTACATCTCGCGTGCAATTCCGGGCACTGAAGATTGTAACATTTTTTGTAACTAATTGAAAATTTACATAGTTTAGGGTGGAAGTATCTACACTCCGTTCCAAAACAGCTTGTACTCCTCACCAACATGTTCCTGCATTTTCGAGGATGCAGAAAAGTGCATTTTGTGCCTAATGTCTCATTTTCCATATTCCTTGTGTATAGGATTTGCCAATATTCTCATCTTCATTTTTGTTCAGGATATTTATACATGAGCTTGTTTTGGCCACCTCTTTATTGAAGCCATCTCCGATTTTCGTCCTAATTTCTTCGTTCATGCACTCTTCCCCACTGTTGCTCTGTTACGGTATCGACACTGTCGCTGGAGTATGGAGTGGCGATTTCAGCGCCATCTATGGGTCTGCACTCCAATTCCCCGGTATTGGGTGCTACACAGACAATGCCATCCGTTAATGGTGGCGTGGTATCGGTAGGAAACTGGGGCTCCAGTTTCCTGCCCCAGTTAGAAGAGGAGGTCGATGATGATGACCTCTGGTGAGTGGCGTAATGAGATCCATGCCTTCTAGGTTGTGGCTACAATTTACAATGTCAATTCCCCGGTGGAAAGGTGTTATCTTGAGGGTACCCAGTGTTATCTTGGGCACACAGTGTTATCTTGGGCACACAGTGTTATCTTGGGCACCCAGTGCATTGTCCATCTAGTTAATGACGTTTTATGTGACGATGTTTACAGAGGTGATTTAAGGAGATGATTGCATCGAGGAGGGCAGTTCACCCTGGGCGGTCCAAGAACCCTTAACTTGGTACTATGAGAGGACAAAGCGGCGGCCGTCGATTATAACAGTGTGTTAGTTTTTAGTTTAGTTCATTTATTATGCACCCCATACCCATCTTGTGGGCAGTAGTGGAAAGGGTTACAGAGGCACATAATGGGCTCAGGGACTGAACCCCACAATGCATTTAGCTAAGCAAGTTACAATCTTGATGAGCTAGGTACAAAATTCATTATAAGTCGTCACATCAACAATGGGTTCGAGATCGACCTCAAGTACAGGTTCTAAATTAAGCAACTGACATATGTGGAGAGCTAGTGTCACAATTTATATGTTTGTCCTGCACACCGCCCCCCATCCAGTGGGCAGCGGTGGATAGGTTACAATCACTTAGTTACTACCTACAGTTAGCAAACTGGAGATATTTGGCTAAAATTTCTAGTAGCAGATCATTTTGAATGAAATATTGACACATCGCTGGAACATTGGTTATAGAATTGTCTCTAAATTCACGTATCTTTTCGCACTCCATCACATAGTGACGGAGGGTGTGCGAATAATTTTGTTGACACAGTTTACATTTAGTCAGGTCTACATCGGCAGATAATGAGATTTCCCAGAGATACTTGTAAACGAGTCTAAGCCGAGCAGTAGTAACATCTAGAAGTCTGCTGATTTTATTGGATGATCCATAGATGTGTGGCTCCTCTTGCATGATAGTATGATGATAGATGGAATTACTGGTGTCAATTTCACTTTGCCTCAGATCTACAAGATCTTGTTGAAGTTCTCGGTGTACTGCTGCTCTCAGATTGCTCATTGACAATCCAAGGTTACACTCAACGGCTCCTTTAAAGGCAGATTCTTTGGCTAACTTATCAGCTCTATCATGCATTAGGAGCTAGCAGTGTGTTAGCTGCGGGTTTATGCAGTGCTGGATGAGCCGACGTACCCGGGATTGGCCAGGAAGAGTTACGCAACGACAGTGGTGCGTCTGTTGAGAAGTGCTGCTAGCGAGCTGCTAGAGACTTCTGCCAGGGTGCTAACTGCGCCTGTGTGCGACTCAGATCCCTGTCAGTGTGTTGCTGAAACCCCTCTGCCAGGGTGTATCTGGAGAGTGGAGGTGGAGTATTGGCACATTGTGAAGATACGGTGTGTGTTGACTGGCCCATGTAGAGGAAGGTGAACTCGACAGTGTTTGCCATTAGATATGGACGACGTGTACGTGGAAAGTGGATTCACCGGGACTGATAAACACTGCCGATGTATTGTGTCCTGAGTGAGACACCTTGTAAATATGTGTAGTAATACTTTAATATAATATATATAGTGGTGTAGGTGTTAATATATTGGTGAAGGTGTGATTGTGTATTGTTTATTCCCTTTTTATTCTTTGCACTAATACCTGACAACCAGTTCTTGAAAGTTTACCAACAACTTGGGGTTGGATATAGAAGAAGAGGTTATAAAAGCAAGAACCCGGTTACTGGTCCAAAGTGGCCGTAACATGCTCTCATTGTTTATATTACCTGGCTCTGCAGTATTGGTGTTGTTATGTACCACAATACCCTCTCCTTCCACTGGTAGCTAAAAGCTATTGCTGGTAGCTTTTCTGTGAATGTTAATCTGTGTGCCTCAGATATGACATTCATCAGTTGGGTTATGTTTTCCCTATATTAACCTGTCATTGCTGCAAATCCAGTGTATATTCCTTGTCTGTTGGTGCATGTAGATAATGCTACACAGCTCAGGTAAAATCTTGTGATACATATGCAACACCTGATGCCTACAATACATATTCCAAATGCTTCAAAACACTTGCCATACAACTCCATTCTTATGTATCGTATTGTATTTGTGCTTTACCGTATGTATTCCTTGTTGACTTTAGTAATTTTACTATTTATAATATTGTATGGATATATTTATATGTGTATACCGTATATTTGTAATATTATGTTTATTTGTTCAAACTTTATGGGGAGGTACTCATCATATGGTAGAGAAAGATGGTCCCAGTGGGATGTACAGTTGACCGTTCTTGTCCCAGGCTGTGGGATACACCTGGCACGGGATGGTCCATCTGTTAAGGCTTCTTATAATTGAAGTCTATGTGGAAGTCTGCCAGTGTGTTGCTGGAGACCTCTGCCAGTGTGTTGCTGGAGACCTCTGCCAGTGTGTTGCTGGAGACCTCTGCCAGTGTGTTGCTGGAGACCCCTGCCAGTGTGTTGCTGGAGACCCCTGCCAGTGTGTTGCTGGAGACCCCTGCCAGTGTTGCTGGAGACCTCTGCCAGTGTGTTGCTGGAGACCTCTGCCAGTGTGTTGCTGGAGACCCCTGCCAGTGTGTTGCTGGAGACCCCTGCCAGTGTGTTGCTGGAGACCCCTGCCAGTGTTGCTGGAGACCTCTGCCAGTGTGTTGCTGGAGACCTCTGCCAGTGTGTTGCTGGAGACCTCTGCCAGTGTGTTGCTGGAGACCTCTGCCAGTGTGTTGCTGGAGACCTCTGCCAGTGTGTTGCTGGAGACCCCTGCCAGTGTGTTGCTGGAGACCCCTGCCAGTGTGTTGCTGGAGACCCCTGCCAGTGTGTTGCTGGAGACCTCTGCCAGTGTGTTGCTGGAGACCTCTGCCAGTGTGTTGCTGGAGACCTCTGCCAGTGTGTTGCTGGAGACCTCTGCCAGTGTGTTGCTGGAGACCTCTGCCAGTGTGTTGCTGGAGACCTCTGCCAGTGTGTTGCTGGAGACCTCTGCCAGTGTGTTGCTGGAGATCTCTGCCAGTGTGTTGCTGGAGATCTCTGCCAGTGTGTTGCTGGAGAGTAGAAGTGGTGTTTTGGTACTGTGACGATACTTTATAGGACTGGCCCATGATTTACTGAGAAAGGTGAACTCGTCGACGTGACGACCATAGAAGATAGACTCAGGGAGAGAACCTTGAGCGGTGTAGATAGAAGATGAAAATGGATTCGCCAGGAAAGAAGTTTTATCGTGTCCATTGCGAATGTGACACCAGCAGTGTTATGTGCTGTACATATGTGTATACTGTCAAGAAGTACACTTGGTGATGGTTCTGTTTAGTGAACCATCATACTATCATAACCCCTTTTCCATTAGATTGATTATTACTGCCGGTTCTTAATAACTTACTGATGACTCAGGGGTTGATACGGAGAAGCTGTTACCCAAGTAGCAGGTTCTCCCTCTCCACGGCACCGAAAGTCTCCAATGGAAAGGCAAACGCCAATACAATTGGTTCCGGCACAATCACAGGAACTGTCTGAACGAGGCTGAAGGCAACAACGAACTGCCCCGAGGGACTCCAGTTTTGGAGTTAACCTCGAAGTTGGTAGAAGAAGGACAGAGACTCAAACCCAGAGACTGCCGTGGTCGGGGCCGGAGAAGAACCACCCCAGCAAGGGCAAGAACGACCCCATCCTCCTAAAGCAGAGTCTGGGCCCTACGACCCCCAGGAGGTGGACGTCCCCGCCCCGCACCAACGGGTTCCAGACAAAGATTGTCACTAATAATAATTTTAATTGATTTGAAACTTTATTACACAAAATGGGTTACAACATTGGTTACATAGAAAGTACAAAGTTAGTTGTCACAGACTGTCGAATTTCTGCAGCTCCTCAGATGGCGGGCAGAACCATGAATAGAGTGTGTGTGCTCCCTCCGTATTGCCTGATGCTCAGACGCTGGAAGAGGAAGACGGCAACTCTAGGGTCTCTTGTTGTTTCAATTAGCTTAGAACCCAGATGATTCCAAAAATTAGTGACACGTTAACCCCAGGCACGTTAAGTGTCACCATTACAATGGGGACAATATTGTAATGGTGATCCAGATCTCTGTACTTCCGGGACTTGGCTGATGCTGTGAGCAGCACCCGGGTGTGCAACACTGCACAACTCTCCACCTACGCAACATGAAGTAATATACGCCATGGGGAAGCTTGCAAGTTCTAATGGTTTATCTTAAAGTTTATGAATAACTTCCCCATACATTAACCTTCATATCGCACACCCGCTGCCACGTCGACTCCTACGTGCACATGCAACATTTTCCATTCCATATCGTAAACCATTTACTTATGATGTTTGGAAAAATAAAGTAAATGTTGAAGACGTCAAAATCTGAAAACTAATTTACAAATAAACTATATATAATAGATCTCTCATTATGACAAACGTCGTCCTGATCCATAAAGGTCATGTAAACTTTGCATAGTGTCAAGACATGGTACCACAGGTGTCAGTACTGGTGGTGGTGCACCTCACAGGGTACCACAGGTGTCAGTACTGGTGGTGGTGCACCTCACAGGGTACCACAGGTGTCAGTAATGGTGGTGGTGCACCTCACAGGGTACCACAGGTGTCAGTAATGGTGGTGGTGCACCTCACAGGGTACCACAGGTGTCAGTAATGGTGGTGGTGCACCTCACATGGTACCACAGGTGTCAGTAATGGTGGTGGTGCACCTCACATGGTACCACAGGTGTCAGTACTGGTGGTGGTGCACCTCACATGGTACCACAGGTGTCAGTAGTGGTGGTGGTGCACCTCACATGGTACCACAGGTGTCAGTACTGGTGGTGGTGCACCTCACATGGTACCACAGGTGTCAGTACTGGTGGTGGTGCACCTCACATGGTACCACAGGTGTCAGTAGTGGTGGTGGTGCACCGCACATGGTACCACAGGTGTCAGTAGTGGTGGTGGTGCACCTCACATGGTACCACAGGTGTCAGTAATGGTGGTGGTGCACCTCACATGGTACCACAGGTGTCAGTAATGGTGGTGGTGCACCTCACATGGTACCACAGGTGTCAGTAATGGTGGTGGTGCACCTCACAGGGTACCACAGGTGTCAGTACTGGTGGTGGTGCACCTCACAGGGTACCACAGGTGTCAGTAATGGTGGTGGTGCACCGCACATGGTACCACAGGTGTCAGTAATGGTGGTGGTGCACCTCACATGGTACCACAGGTGTCAGTACTGGTGGTGGTGCACCGCACAGGGTACCAAGTGTTGTGATAATGGCCACTAAGCCTTACACAACCTGGCCCCGCCATGACAAACGGTCGCCAGAGGTTCTTCAATGACGTCCTCTTAAAATTTACAGGATTTTTTTAATATTAGGAGCACATTATACCTGACACTGCTCCGGTCAGAGCAGCACCTTCCTTGTGTCCCTTGAGCGCAAATCAGCACAATATTGGTTAAGTAAGTCTCATCCAGTGTTGTATTGGTTATTTATGGCTAGAAAATGATAGGTATTCATTTATGTGTGAATACGAGCAGGTGTTACACAGGAGATGTTAGTTGCATAGAAGTGAGTCAGGTGAGTCAGGACTAAGAACTACAATATACTACAATGTACTCATGACAGCACTAATTGTGACTCATGATGCTTGTGGAACAAGTATCATATATGCTACATAGTGCATGGCTACATACTGATGCTAGTGCTCCAGTAACAGCATGATACGCATAGCCCCTCATGCTACATAGTGCATGGCTACTTATTTAGCTTAAGGATTGCAAGAACCTTTATCATTGTGGATGGCATCATACTAATAGTTTAGCGCTATCATATAAACACAAGCTGTGAACTAACGGTCGGTCTGGCACGACGGGACCAACAATCAACGCAAGAATCAATATACAACACACCCACCTATCCTAACACTCTCAGATTTAGTATATTAATTGTTTAATGAACGCGAATATATATATATATATATATATATATATATATATATATATATATATATATATATATATATATATATATATATATATATATATATATATATATATATATATATATATATATTGAAAAAGAGAATAACGTTAATGGAACGACAGAGTGGTACAATCTGGGGTGCAATAACCACAATTGTGGCAGGTAACAACTGCCTGAGCGGCGTGCGGGAGGAATGACTGGGTGGTGGAGTGTTGTGGTGGTCGACTGACCACTTACCACTCTAAGCGTGCCACAACACTCCCCGTGTTGTCCTCAGACACAACACAAACTCTGAGAAACAAGATGAGGGCGGCAGTGGGCCCACTGGTGCCCTCCTCTACCGACAACCTGGCCACCGCCTTCAGCCATTAGTCTGGTCGAGGTGCTGCTGCTGCTGCTGCTGCTGCTGGGCGAGTCTGTCTTGGTAGAAGAGGTCGTGATGGCGGTGTTTTTTGTGGGAGCGGATGGTGGAGGGGTCACTGGCTCGGTACGGGCAGAAGGGGCACTGGTAAGGTCTCTCTCCGGTGTGAGTCCGCACGTGACGCTTCAGGTCGTCGCTAGTGCGACTCCGGTGGTCGCAGTACGTGCAGAGATAAGGCCTCTCACCAGTGTGTGTTCTGAGGTGCAGCTTAAGCTTGTCGCTGCGGCTGCACACCTTCCCACAGAGAGGACACGTTACCTTAGACTTGCCTGTCACTGTGCCCACCCTGCCGAGTTGTTCCAACCACTGCCGGCACTGTAAAGATGGGACAAGAGGTTATGTACAGCACCACCGCTCCCACCTCACTGTAACACCACACACCACAACCAATGCCACCACTCCCCCCCTCACTGTAACTACACCACAACCAATGCCACCACTCCCCCCTCACTGTAACTACACCACAACCAATGCCACCACTCCCCCCTCACTGTAACTACACCACAACCAATGCCACCACTCCCCCTCACTGTAACTACACCACAACCAATGCCACCACTCCCCCCCCCCACCCCATCACTGTAACCACATCACAAACTATGTCACCACTACCCCTCCTGGTCAACCAGGCTATTGGACGCGGCTGCTAGCAGCCTGACGTACGAATCACAGCCTGGTTGATCAGGTGTCCTTTAGAGGTGCTTATCCAGTTCTCTCTTAAACACTGTGAGGGGTCGCCCAGTTATGCCTCTTATGTTTAGTGGAAGCGTGTTGAACAGTCTCGGGCCTCTGATGTTGATAGAGTTCTCTCTCAGCGTACCTGTTGCACCTCTGCTCTTCAACGGGGATATTCTGCACATCCTGCCATGCCTCCTGGTCTCATGTGATGTTATTTCTGTGTGCAGGTTTGGGACCAGCCCCCTCTATTGTTTTCCATGTGTAAATTATTATGTATCTCTCCCGCCTGGGCTCAAGGGAGTACAGATTTAGGTATTTTAGTTGGTCCCAATAGTTTAGAAGTTTTACTGAGTGGATTCTAACAGTACAGGATCTCTCCAGGTCAGCAATTTCTCCACATCACACCCTATACCACCCCCTCACTGTAACACCACACACCACAACCTATACCACCCCCCCTCACTGTAACACCACACACCACAACCTATACCACCCCCCCTCACTGTAACACCACACACACACCACAACCTATACCACCCCCCTCACTGTAACACCACAACCTATACCACCCCCCCTCACTGTAACACCACACACACACCACAACCTATACCACCCCCCCTCACTGTAACACCACACACCACACCCTATACCACCCCCCTCACTGTAACACCACACACACACCACAACCTATACCACCCCCCCTCACTGTAACACCACAACCTATACCACCCCCCCCTCACTGTAACACCACACACACACCACAACCTATACCACCCCCCCTCACTGTAACACCACAACCTATACCACCCCCCCTCACTGTAACACCACACACACACCACAACCTATACCACCCCCCCCTCACTGTAACACCACACACACACCACAACCTATACCACCCCCCCCTCACTGTAACACCACAACCTATACCACCCCCCCCTCACTGTAACACCACAACCTATACCACCGCCCCCCCTCACTGTAACACCACAACCTATACCACCGCCCCCCCCCTCACTGTAACACCACAACCTATACCACCGCCCCCCCCTCACTGTAACACCACAACCTATACCACCGCCCCCCCCTCACTGTAACACCACAACCTATACCACCGCCCCCCCTCACTGTAACACCACAACCTATACCACCGCCCCCCCCCCTCACTGTAACACCACAACCTATACCACCGCCCCCCCCCTCACTGTAACACCACAACCTATACCACCGCCCCCCCCTCACTGTAACACCACAACCTATACCACCGCCCCCCCCCCTCACTGTAACACCACAACCTATACCACCGCCCCCCCCTCACTGTAACATCACAACCTATACCACCGCCCCCCCCCTCACTGTAACACCACAACCTATACCACCGCCCCCCCCCACTGTAACACCACAACCTATACCACCGCCCCCCCCCTCACTGTAACACCACAACCTATACCACCGCCCCCCCCTCACTGTAACACCACAACCTATACCACCGCCCCCCCCTCACTGTAACACCACAACCTATACCACCGCCCCCCCCCCCCTCACTGTAACACCACAACCTATACCACCGCCCCCCCCCTCACTGTAACACCACAACCTATACCACCGCCCCCCCCACTGTAACACCACAACCTATACCACCGCCCCCCCTCACTGTAACACCACACACACACCACAACCTATACCACCGCCCCCCCCCCTCACTGTAACACCACAACCTATACCACCGCCCCCCCCCTCACTGTAACACCACAACCTATACCACCGCCCCCCCCCTCACTGTAACACCACAACCTATACCACCGCCCCCCCTCACTGTAACACCACAACCTATCATGGCTGAAGGTGTAGCGACGAATTTTGGTTATCAAGTCCATTCGTCGCTGTCACACCATTTTCAGGTAAAAATTTTCAGAGGTATAGACCAAAATTTTTCAAAGACCATTTTCGGAGAATATGTTCATAGAAGTTTTGTTATTGAAATCTTATGGGGGGGAATTCAATTTTTTTTTTAGAGTTCAGTTTTATTAAATTATTTGACATAATATACACATAGAAGTTTTTTTGAAGAGTTTAAGACCGAAAATATTTCAAAGACCATTTTCAGAGAATATTGTTATAGAAGTTTTGTTAGGGAAAATAGACATCTTAGCAGTAACTTTTAGTTTTAAATCCAGTTACTGCTGTTTCATCCGTTTAAGACCGATTTTCATCAGAGACCAGTTGAAGACTGAAATTACTCAGAGACCAGTTGAAGACCGAAATGTCAGAGTTCAGTTTAAGCCCAAAATAATTTCAGAGACCATTTAAGACTTTAAGAGTCAGAGACCAGTTGAAGACCAAAATAGTTTCAGAGTCTAGTTGAATATCGAATTTCTTCAGTCCAATAAAAGACTTAAATTATTCAAAGACTATACAAGACCGAAATTGACTGGAATTTAACACGAGACCATTTTAAGACCAAAAATATTGTCAAAGACCAGTTTAAGCCAAAAATTTGACAGAGACCATTTTTAGACCGAAAATAAACAGCGTCCATTTAAGACCAAAATAATTTCAGAGACCATTTTTAGATAAAAATATTGTCAGAATCCACTTTGAGACCAAAATTTGACAAAGTCTGTTTTATGACTAAAAATTTGTCAGTGTCTCGTTCAATGTCAAAAATTAGTCAGTCTCATTGAAGGTTATATATTATTAGTCTCATCATTGAAGGTTATATATTATTAGTCTCATCATTGAAGGTTATATATTATTAGTCTCATCAGTTCTCAGCTCAGTCACAAGAATTAACACTGAATTTTGTGAGAGTTTAATCCTCAATGAGTTCTTAAGAGTTCTTAAGTGTTCTTATAGATATAATTGATGGGAAGATATTTTTAAAAGATCATCAAAAGTTAGCTCTTGGATCCAGCTCTATACGTTTATAAGTGTAGTTTCGCTACTATTAGTTCAGTTTAAAACGTCATATTTCCGACGTAGCAAAATAAATCCAAAGAATTACCAAACTCTAGCACCTGTTCCTGCTTTAAACCCTCCTCGTATTTTCGCTAATACCTAATCAATTTCCCTGAAATTTAAATCAGTCATATTTTAGACGCAGTAAATAAGATCCGAACAATTACCGAGCTTCAGCTCTTGTCCCCCTCCTTAACCACCCTCTCGTATCTTTATTAATACTTAAACAATTTCCATGAAATTTAAAGCAGTTATACTTCTTACTGAGTAAGTAAAGAAAACGCAATTACCAAGCTCCAACTTCTGTCCTCCACGTTAGTTCATCAAACTTAATTATTTCAGATCAAGACACTCTCCTGCCTTTCAACTTGATCAAAAGTAAACATATCATGTCCTTCAATACCCTTTGTTTACTCAACTATGTAAATAATCACCAACGAGCTAACAATCACACCCTTATCTTCCCCCTATCCCCTAAACCCCTCCACACCCCTACTCCCCACATCTCGCCCCCTTCCCTTCCCCCTCTTACCTTTCCATCCCTTACCTCCCTCACCTCTTATCTTTCCCCCTCCCTTACCTCCCCCAACTCCCTTTCACCTTTATCTTCCCCCTCCCTCACCCCCCCCCCCTACTCCCCCTTCATCTCGCCCATTACCCATCTTATCCAAACCTTCAATAATCTTACTGTATTTGTATGTTCATTCCATGTTCTTAAAATATCCTCCCAAATGTCCATTCCATAATTTTCACAAGTTTCTCCATATTCTCAGCAAGTTCTCTGCAAGGTCAAATTATATTTTCGTATTCTCTTCCATACCTGATGGGGTTCTGGGAGTTCTTCTACTCCCCAAGCCCGGCCCGAGGTCAGGCTCGACTTGTGAGAGTTTGGTCCACTAGGGTGTTGCTTGGAGCGGAGCGGAGCCCACATACCCACCGCAGCCCGGTTGGTCCAGCACTTTTTTTTTAGAAAACAGTCTAGTTTTCACTTGAAGATGTCCACGGTTGTTCCAGTAATATTTCTTATAGCCACTGGAAGGACGTTGAACAACCGCGGACCTCTGATGGTAGTTCTCTGTGTTCTCCATTCTACATGTTCTCTGTGTTCATTTTCATGTTCTCATAATATTCTTAGCATGTTCTTCACAAGTTCAATGTTCATTTCTCGTATTCTGTGCTCTTTGTCATTATTCATGTTCTCTGCAGGTTCATGTTTCCGCAAGTTCACTGTGTTCATCTCAGTCTCAGTCTCGTTCGTGTTCTCTGTGTTCTTTGTCACGTTCCCCGTATGTTCACTGTGTTCACCGCATTCTCTTACATGTTCTTTAAAATCAAGTGTACAATTGTTTTCCTCCATTCAGTACAAATTTACCAATTCATTCTTTTCTTATTGTTTTTAACTAAAATCACTTGTCAATCAACTAAAAAAATAGTAATGTTCATAATTTTTTAACTAAAATATTCGTCAATCAACTGAAAATAGCCGGCTCATCATCTTTTCTTGTCATTTTTAACTAAAAGTATTCGTCAATCAACTAAAAAATAGTCATGTTCAACACTTTCTTAACTACCATTATGTCGCATTCAATTTTAAAATAGGCAAGTCATAATCTTTACATCCTTTCTTAACTAAAATAACACTTCCCTTAACTGAAAATAGGCACATTCATCATCTTTCCATCATTTCTTAACTAACATTATACTTCTTGTAGTAAGAAAAATAGCCAAAGATATTTTTTATCATCGTTCTTAACTAAAATTATTCTTCCCCTTAACTAAAAATAGTAATATGTAACTTCTTTAAACACTTTTGTAACTAACAGTATACTTCATTGAGTAAGAAAAATAGTCACACTCTTCGAGACATCAAAGAGAGTCTTCAAGACATCAATAACACACTCAAAGACGTCAATAACACACTCAAAGACGTTAATAGCACACTCAAAGACGTCAATAACACACTCAAAGACGTCAATAACACACTCAAAGACGTCAATAACACACTCAAAGACGTCAATAACACACTCAAAGACGTCAATAACACACTCAAAACACATCAAAATACTACTTATGTCTTCAAAGTTATTCTCAGAGTCGTCAAACGTTATTATCTAAGTCACCTTTGTTCATCAAAGAAACTTTCTAAACATCTTCGTTCATCAAAGAAACTCTCAGAGACATCAAGTATAATCTCAAATCCATCAGTGTTATCATCTAAGTCATCAAAGATAATCTCTTAAATTATCTTAAATTCATTATCTCTTAAATTCACTACGATATTTACAGTTAAACTCGTTATTAGCAACATTTATATGCTGCTAATAACTGGTCTATAATTCTTTGCCAATGCTTTGCTCCCTCCCTTGTGTAGAGGGGCAATGTCTACTGCTTTAAGCGCATCTGGTATCTCCCCCGTGTCCAAGCTCTTCCTCCACACTATACTGAGTGCCTGTGCTACCGGCACTAGGCATTTCTTTATAAATATTGAATTCCATGAGTCTGGACCTGGGTCTTTGTGCATGGGCATGTTGTTAATTTCAAAATCTGTCACACTCGTGTTAATATCAATTATATTTACAGGGGTTTGGATATCACCCATAAAGAAGTTGTCCGAATCTTCCACTTTCATGTTGTTTATCGGAGTGCTAAACATGTCTTCATATTGCTTTTTTATGATTTCACTAATTTGTCATCCTCAGTGTATGAACCTTCACTAATACGAATAGGTCCAATACTGGCAGTGGTTTTTGCTTTTTGATTTAGCATATGTGAAGAAATATTTTGGGTTTTTCTTTATTTCTTGAATTGCTTTCTGTTCTAGTTGCCTTTCTTCAGTCTGATATGAATGCTTCAGTCTCTGTTCGGTTTCTTCACTCTCCCTGTTTAAATTATTCCTTCTTTGTATGTAAAGTCGTGTCTGCTTAAGCATTTCCGTTAATTTGTTCCTTCTTTTGTAGTGTCTCCTGCGTTTTCTTTCTACGTTGGACCTCTTTCTGGCTTTCCTCAAAGGAACATGTTTCAGACAGACTTCATATGCTTAAAGAAGTCCGTTTTTCTATTCCTTGTGTAGGATTTTTATTTCTTAGAACATTTTCTCATTGAATGTTTGTAAGTTCCCTGTTTATTTTCTCCCAGTCTATCCTTTTATTATTAAAATTGAATTTATTGAATAACCTTTCTCGCTTGATTCTCTTGGGCCTACTACGTTATTAATGTTAGTTTGCACTTTACTGGGTTTACTTGCACTTTACTGGGTTTACTTGCACTTTACTGGGTTTACTTGCACTTTACTGGGTTTACTTGCACTTTACTGGGTTTACTTGCACTTTACTGAGTTACTTGCACTTTACTTTATGTTTGATTTTTACTCAGTCTCCACCTGTCTCCCCTTGTTCGCGTATCACCCATGCTAAACAGTTTATCCTTATCTACCTTGTCAATTCCTCTTGTGTGTGTGTGTATTCACCTAGTTGTGCTTGCGGGGGTTGAGCTCTGCTCTTTCGGCCCGCAAGCAACTAGGCTGTTGCTTGGAGCGGCCCGCAGGCCCACATGCCCTCCACAGCCCGGTTGGTCCGGCACTCCTTGGACGAATAAATCTAATTTCCTCTTGAAGATGTACACGGTTGTTCCGGCAATAGTTCTTATGCTCGCTGGGAGGGTGTTGAACAACCGTGGACCTCTGATGTTTATACAGTGTTCTCTGATTGTGCCTATGGCACCCCTACTCTTCACTGGTTCTATTCTGCATTTTCTTCCATATCGTTCACTCCAGTACGTTGTTATTTTACTGTGTAGATTTGGTACTTGGCCCTCCAGTATCCTCCAGGTGTATATTATTTGATATCTCTCTCGGGTTCTTTCTAGTGAGTACATTTGGAGGGCCTTGAGACGATCCCAATAATTTAGGTGCTTTATCGGGTCTATGCGTGCCATATATGTTTTCTGTATTCCCTCTATTTCAGCAATCTCTCCTGCTCTGAAGGGGAAAGTGAGTACTGAGCAGTACTCAAGACGGGACAACACAAGTGACTTGAAGATTACAACCATTGTGATGGGATCCCTGGATTTGAAAGTTCTCGTAATCCATCCTATCATTTTTCTGGCTGTCGCAATATTTGCTTGGTTATGCTCCCTAAACGTTAGGTTGTCAAACATCATCATTCCCAAATCCTTTACATGCTGTTTTCCTACTATGGGCACATTTGATTGTGGTTTGTACCCTGTATTATATTTAAGGCCCTCATTTTTACCGTATCTGAGTACCTGGAATTTATCACTGTTAAACATCATGTTATTTTCTGATGCCCAGTCGAAAACTTTATTAATATCAGCTAGAAGTTTTTCAATGTCTTCAGCACCTTTGCGAAGTCCGTGTATATCACATCAGCATTTTGTTTTTCCTCTAATGCCTCAGTGACTTTATCGTAGTGCTCAAGTAGCTGTGAGAGGCACGACCTTCCCGCTCGAAATCCATGTTGGCCTGGGTTGTGAAGGTCATTGGTCTCCATGAAATTGGTGACCTGACTCCTAATCACTCTCTCAAATACTTTTATTATATGCGATGTTAGTGCAACTGGTCTATAATTCTTTGCCAATGCTTTGCTTCCTCCCTTGTGTAGAGGGGCTATGTCTGCTACTTTAAGTGCATCTGGTATCTCCCCCGTGTCCTAGCTCTTCCTCAACACTATACTGAGTGCCTGTGCTACCGGCACTTTGCATTTCTTTATAAATATTGAATTCCATGAGTCTGGACCTGGGGACGAGTGCATGAGCATGTTTTCAATTTCTCTTTCAAAGTCTAGTGCGCTCGTGTTGATATCAGTTATATTTACAGGGGTTTGAATATCCCGCATAAAAAAATTGTCTGGATCTTCCACTTTCATGTTGTTTATTGGAGTGCTAAACATCTCCTCATACTGCTTTTTTAGGATTTCACTAATTTCTTTATCATCCTCCGTCTCTATGAACCTTCACTTGTACGAATAGGTCCAATACTGGCACTGGTTTTTGCTTTTGATTTCGCATATGTGAAGAAGTATTTTGTATTTTTCTTTATTTCCTGAATTGCTTTCTGTTCTAACTGCCTTTCTTCAGTTTGATATGAGTGTTTCAATTTCCGCTCGATTTCTTCAATCTCCCTATTTAAATTATTCCTTCTTTGACGGGAAATTCGTGTCTGCATAAGCATTTCCGTTATTTTTTTCCTTCGTTTATAGTGTCGTCTGCGTTCTCTTTCTACGTTGGATCTCTTTCTGGCTTTCCTCAAAGGAACATGTTTCAGTTTCAGACAGACTTGATACACTTCCGAAGTCAGTTTTTCTATTCCTTCTGTAGGACTTGTATTACTTAGAACAGTTTCCCATGGAATGTTTGTACGTTCCCTGTTTATTATCTCCCAGTCTATCCTTTTATTATTAAAACTGAATTTACTGAATAGCCCCTCTCGCTTTATCAACGTTTTAGGTCTATTCTGAGTATTGATGGTCGTTTGCACTTCAATGAGCTTGTGATCTGAGTATGTGGTATCTGATATCGTAATGTCTCTGATAATGTCTTCATTGTTTGTAAAGACCAGATCTAGAATATTTTCATTTCTCGTTGGCTCCGATATCTGCTGGTTGAGTGAAAATTTGTCACAGAATCTAAGTAGTTCTCTAATCTGTGGTTGGTTAGGTCCCGATAGGTTTTCTGGTATATTATTATTGTTTGCTATTCTCCACCTGAGACTAGGCAAGTTGAAGTCACCTAGGAAGATGTAACGGACCGAGCCCAGCGTCCGAGCACGGAGCAGTGACGACCGCGCCATCTGTGGGTCAGCTCCCGAAACCCCCTCCAAATGGACGACGCCGTCTAGTGAGGACGAGATATACCGGCCACAGGGGCTGGTTTCCCGCCTTGATCAGCTAGTAACGTAGCCGCTGCTGACCTCTGGTGAGGTGACGCTTAGACAGCAATGCCATCTATGGAGTGGATAGGTGGGCGTTTGTGTCTAAGCCCGTAAGTGAGGTGCCCTAGAGTGTAACCAGTACTGATGACGTGTCTGATTACAGAGTCGACCTGGGACTGTTGGATTGGACGATGGGCAGTCTACCCAAGGCAGCCGTAGTATCTCCACGCATTTGCTGCAGAAGCTTTGAGTCACCCCCCCGGATGAACACTGTTGTGTTAGCCTGCCTGTGAGGTGGCAGAACCAGGGATTGTCGTACCCGGGGCTGACTGGTGGAGAAGACTAGCCACTGGGGTGTTGTGGTGAGGAGAGTGATCTGTGGAATCACACGAGGCTCCTGCGTAGGGCTCGCAACCCTAGTATCGGTCGTGGAGTGGCCTACGCAACGTAGCTGATTGGAACCTGCCAGCTACAGGCTGGATTTGTGGTTGAAGGCCTCCACGACGGTGCACCCAGTGGGACTGTGATTTGGCTGGCCTGTGGCCGGGGTAGACTCGTCTAGAGAATCTGAGGATTCATCGTGAGGCCACGAGAAGAGAACCAGGGCTACTCATCGTGAGCACCGTGGAGCATCCCGTGTCTTCGGAGGAAGACGAGTTATTGTAAATAAGAAGTGTTGTAATAGCAACCCCGCGTGTGACTGTTTATATATTTATTTATGGTGGTGGTAGCAGTATATATTTAATTTTGTGTATTTGTATCCCTTCCCCTTTAATTTACTTGCGTTACGGAACACACCCCTTGAAAGCCACTACTAACTTGGGGCCGGATACCCACACTCTAATAACATCAGAGAAAGAACCCAGTTGCGACCCAATAGGGCCGTAACAGAAGATAATATCAGGTATCAGGTTCTCCAAATTATGAAGGCTATTCTCTATTTTGTTTATCTGTTCTGTGAATTCCTCGGTCGTTGCATCTGGCGGTTTGTATATTAGAATAATCACTAAATTTATTTTCTCTATTATTAATCCCAGTACCTCTACCACCTCATTTGTAACGTTAAGGAGCTCCGAACATACAAGGTCTTCCCTAATATACAGACTCTGACACTGAAAAACTTACTCTGACACTGAAAAAAAAATCTAGTCTCTGGCTCATTTAGGCACTCAATTTCCATCTGTGTCCCTCTAGTGCATGTGCCCCTTGCGGTAAATAGTCTGTCTTTATCTACCCTATCAATTCTTCTGAGAATCTTGTATGTGGTGATCATGTTCCCTCTAACTCTCCTGTCTCCCAGTGATGTGAGGTTTAATTCCCGTAGTCTCTCCTTGTAGCTCATACCCTTCAGTTTGTCTACTAGCCCTGTGGCAAACCTTTGAACCTTTATGTGTATGTATTCACCTAGTTGTGCTTGCGGAGGTTGAGCTATGCTCTTTCGGCCCGCCTCTCAACTGTCAATCAACTGTTTCTATTACTACTATTTTTTTTCTCCACACCCCCCCCCTCACACACACACACACCACACACTCCAGGAAGCCGCCCATGACAGCTGACTGACTCCCAGGTACCTATTTATTGCTAGGTAACAGGAGCATCAGGGTGAAAGAAAATCTGCCTCTTGTTTCTCGCCGGCGCCCGAAATCGAACCCGGCACCACAGGATCACGTGTACAGCGTGCTGTCCCTTCAGCCACCGCCTCCCCCTCCCCCCCACACACACACACTGTGTGTGTGTGTGTGTGTTTCAGTGTGAATGGGTTTGTAGGTTTGTGTGTGAGTGTGTGTGATTTCGAGTGGGCGAGTGTTGTCTTTAGTTTACATAGGAGATGGGTGGGGGTGGGGGTGGGGGGGGGGGAAGAGTGTGGAGATCTAGGGGATTAGTGGCTTATCAGGTTCCCAAGTGAGCTCAAAAGTGAGGTCCTTGCCTCCTGATTATCAAGTTTACTATTGTATTATTGACTGAAATGCATTGGTGACTATAATATGATATTGTATAAATCTTGCACACTGTTGAAGAGTTCAGAGAGAGGCACTTACCAGCCACCAATCAGCCTCACTACAAGCACACTAGGTAAGTCACACGGCGGGTCGCTCCTCCCTCTGTCTAGCGATGTATATCACCAGTGTTGTCACTCCGATTTGGTTTCTTTACTCTTATCTGATCTTTCGTTTACAAGTTGTGTGTGTGTGTGTGAGGATTATTATTGGTGTGGATCATTTCATCATACTGTTTTCACGATTATATATTTGAAACTTTGTCGTAGGTGACTTAGGGTGTTATTGCAGCCATTTGGGGACGTTATCATTATTGTGATTGTATGGACATTTGTGAACTTAGGCAAATTTCATGGTTTGTGGACTTAGTCAATTTTTCTAGTTTATGGACTTAGTCAAATTCCTGGTTTGGGACTTAAGACTTCTGAGGAGATTCTAACTTTACCACATTTCCAGGCATTGTAACTCTAATGTTTGGAAGACGAGTAATTGACTTGCCATTTGTCAAGTCATTTTGGACTTATACATCTGAAGAGTAATTGACTTTATCATTTTTCCAGTCATTGTGGACTCTGCTGAAATTAGCAAAGTGTTTAGACTTTGTCATTTGTTAGTCCCGTTGGGACTTGGTTTTCTGAAGGCAGGAGAGAGTACGTTGACTTGTGTTATTGGTGTCCATACTTTACCCCACTCTGATTATGCAACGTCACTACCCACCGTGTTCATAACTTTACAGCCAGTCGTAAGTTGCCGAGTGTACTAATGTTATGCGGTGCTCTTCACTTAGTGACATCTAGCTGCTTGACTTGTGCCTTGACTAATTTAATTGTTGCCAGTTGTGGATATGTGTATAGATAATGTTGTATATAAAGCGGTGTCATGTACGTAAGTTCACCCCAGTAAACTGGTGGATTTTACAGACTTTCATTTTACTCTAGACCCATTTACACTGCCATGGTTGAGGCCAAGTGACTCATTGATTATTGAAGGAAAGTTCCAGTCCACGAGCCTTACTGTGGTTAGTGATGCGACAGTGAATGTTTATCCCGGACAGGGCCCCCAATCCACTGTCGTGTCAGTCAGTCAAGTATGTCAGGAATGACACAAGTATCTAGGCTCTGTCTCCAAAGAGACGTTTAGGGCCTGTGATAGTTGTGTTTTGCCCTTTTTGATGAATATAAAATTCCATGAGTCTGGGCCAGGTACAGGACAGCATGGGTATGCTGTCTATGGCTACTGCCAAGTCCAGTGGGGTTTGATCCCCCTATTATGTATGGGTGTTGCCGTATTTATAATGGTGCTCTTGTGATTTTATTCACTTTGTTCCTTTAATATGAAAATTTGGGCATTGTTGGTTAAAACACCCCTTGTTTAGCAAATGTTTACAGTTTTAGGTGGAAGTATTTGCAGTTATCAGAGTGACACGTTCTTGTATATAGGGTATTTCTGCAGTTTCTTGGGTGGTTATATCTGCATTTTTTTTTATTTATTTACATATACAAGAGTTGTTACATTCTTGTAAAGCCACTAGCATGCATACCATTTCGGGCAGGTCCTTAATCCTAATTTTCCCCAGAATATGACCCGCCAAATCGTTTAATAACCAGGTACCCATTCACTGCTGGGTGAACAGAGGCTACAGTTAAGGATTGGCGCCCCAGTCAATCCTCCCCGGCCAGGATACAAACCAAGGCCAAATCACTCGCGATGCGCCGGGCGAGTGTTTTTGTTCAATTTGTTCTTTTTCACAGCCCATATTTATACACCCCCCCCCATGCATAGTATCGGCAGGTTCCATGTTCGTTCTTCGTTTGTATAGCATTGTTTATCTCCACTACACTCTGTGGTGGCTCGTAATAGATTTAGGAAGGGATCCTGCAGATTTCTGTTGTTATTCACTAACTTCCTTTTGTGTTGGGTGTTAGTCTGTGTGGGTCTGTGCTCGCACTGTGCTCATTAGTGCTCTCTAGCACTGTGCTGTGTAGTCCATCCGTGTAACCACATACCTCGACTGTCTTTACTTTACATTTGCATTCCACAATTTATGAGCATGCAGTACCGAAGTACTTTTTATCCTCTTCAGAGGGAATATTTTTAAACAAATTTGTTATTTTTAGAAAGAAGCAGTTATCCTCTTCGCAAATCCAGTATAACGAGTTATTAGTCACTTCTTTTTTCCTTAAAGTATCTGCTAGTTTAGCACAATTACTGTGTTTGACTGCATTACACAATTGACAATTTATATAGTTTGGATCACTACATTTTTTGTTGTATTTCGTACAAGACACGACTGTGGCCGTTGTTGTTTATTTCAACACATCTGTATAGATATTATTTTTGGTATGAGTGTTGTGATGGCCTATGTGAGGAGCCTGATGTTGTAGTCTTAAACTTTAAGGGTGATGTCCCTTGGCGGCAGAGCTGGTAGCACCTCACTATACTTGCTCACCGCACCTTTAACTTGCAACATCGCCGTGAAAAAGTGAATAATAGTGAATTAATGTCTGGCAATCACACTGAAAGCAAAAGAAGCTAAAGAAACAAATCATTAATAGTAGTTTGTGAAAGTAATAGTGGAGCAGCACATGGTGAGAGTGAGGAGGGTAGAAGCAGGTAGTCAGTCACCTCAGTTAACTCGCCCAAGTGGCAAGAAAACACTGGAGCACGCGGTCCTATGGGGCCACGCGGCTCAGTGGACAGTACTCTGGGGTTGTAGTCCTAAGCGCCAGGGTTCGATCCCCGGCAGAGGCAGAAACAAATGGGGCAGAGTTTCTTTAACTCTGGAGCCCCTGTTCACCTAGCAGTAAATACCTGGGAGTTAAACAGCTGCTACGGGCTGCTTCCTAGGATGTGTGTGTGCACGTGAAAAATATGTAGTAGACAAAATAGAGGAAAATAATATTGGCTAAAAGGGTAGGGTCCAAGAGCTGATAGCTTGATTCTGCAAATACAAATAGTAAATACAAGACAACCCAAGAATATTATGAATTATATATTTTATAGTTTCTAATTTTCTAGGCTTCTTACCTAACCAATGACCATTCTGTTGGATCAACCTTTTTATTACAGTTGCAAAGAAATTGGTTAATAATTAAACATGGGATATATTTATTTAGTCTTTCCCTCTCTTGCATATTAAAACCTCTAAATAATGTTTATTACATCACCTATACTTCCATCTCGATTTGTTTAGGATTAAGCTTAAGGTGTATTATCTGCATGATGGTCAAGGTCGTCAGTGGGCGACGCCTCTCGGTGAACATGTGAACTTATTTTGTTGACATACATCAGCTGATCGACAACACACGTACTTGGTCAGTTGTCCAGCTGATTGGCTAAATGTTAAGATGTTAAGATGAATGAATTTATTTTCACTCTGGGCAAGTGACCTCTCGAGAAGCAGGTGAACCAGAACCAAACCCCAAATAACTCTGCAGGAACATCTTGGTGAATTTTGACTCACTGAGCTTCATGTATTTTTTCTAAGTGGCGGATAGCCGATAGCACCAACATCACATCATAAAAATCTTTGAAAGGGTACTAAGAAGTAAGATCACAAAATCCATGGAATCCCAGCATCTCCATAACCCTGGACAACATGGTTTCAGAACAGGGCGCTCTTGCCTGTCGCAGTTGCTGGACCACTATGACATGGCATTAGATGCTATGGAAGACAAAGAAAACGCTGATGTAATTTACACAGATTTCGCAAAAGCCTTTGACAAATGTGACCATAGCATCACATGAGACCAGAAGACATGGCAGGATGTGCAGAATACCCCCGTTGAAAAGCAGAGGTGCAACAGGTACTCTGAGAGAGAACTCTATCAACATCAGAGGCCCCAGACTGTTCAACACGCTTCCACTACTCATAAGGGGCATAACTGGCAGACCCCTCACAGTGTTCAAGAGAGAACTGGATAAGCACCTCCAAAGGATACCTGATCAACCAGGCTGTGACTCATACGTCAGGCTGCGAGCAGCCGCGTCCAACAGCCTGGTTGATCAGTCCAGCAACCAGGAGGCCTGGTCGACAACCGGGCCGCGGGGACGCTAAGCCCCGGAAGCACCTCAAGGTAACCAAGGTATAGTGTTATTATTGCACACAAAATGCGTTCAAACGGAATTACTAGAAAAATCGGCAGACGGATTTACAATTTCCTGACTAATAGAACCCAATGTGTAATAGTCAACAAAATAAAATCCGGACCATCAACCGTGAAGAGCTCAGTCCCCCAGGGTACTGTGCTTGCTCCAGTACAGTCCCCCAGGGTACTGTGCTTGCTCCAGTACAGTCCCCCAGGGTACTGTACTTGCTCCAGTACAGTCCCCCAGGGTACTGTGCTTGCTCCAGTACAGTCCCCCAGGGACAGGTGCTTGCTCCAGTACAGTCCCCCAGGGACAGGTGCTTGCTCCAGTACAGTCCCCCAGGGACAGGTGCTTGCTCCAGTACCTTTTCTACTCCTCATATCGGACACAGACAAGGACACAACCTATAGTAAAGTATTATCCTTTGCAGATGAGACTAAGATTTTTATGAGAATAAACAACATAAAAAACACAGCAAACCTGCAATCAAATGTAAATCAGGCCTTTCAATGGGTTACTGAAGATAATATGGTATTTATTAATAAAGATAAGTTCCAGCTCCTGCGTTACGGAAAAATGAAAATATAAAAACGGAAATTACGTACAAAACTCAGTCAAATCATATCATAGAACATAAAAGCAATGTAAAGGACCTGGGTGTACTGATGTCGGAAGACCTTACCTTTAAAGAACACAATAAAGTAGCCATCACAACTGCAAGAAAAATGACAGGTTGGATAATAAGAACTTTTCTCACTAGAGATGCTATACCGATGATGATACTTTTCAAGACGCTTGTGCTCTCTAGAGTGGAGTACTGCTGCACACTGTAAGCCGGTCCAGGACGGACCGAAACGTCGTCGTCCCTTCAACTTCTAGTGTGTGGTCTGGTCAAAAATGTAAGCCCCTTTAATGCTGGAGAAATTGCTGACCTGGAGAGCGTGCAGAGATCCTTTACTGCTAAAATCCACCCAGTAAAACATCTATTGGGACCGACTAAAATGCCTAAATCTGTATTCTCTTGAGCGCAGGCGAGAGAGATACATAATAATTTATACGTGGGTGGAAAATATTAGATGGGACAGCTTTGAGGCGCACTCAATAATTTAGGTGCTTTACCATGTCTACGTGTGTTGTATATATGTTCTCTGTATACCCTCTAATTTCAGCAGTCTCTTGCGCTCTGAGGAGGGTGAGTATTGAGCAGAATTCAAGGCAGGACAGCACAAGTCATTTAAATAGCATGAGTAGTGTGATGGGATCCATGGATTTGAAGGCTCGTATGATCTATCCTATCATTCTTTGAAGGCTCGTGTGATCCATCCTATCATTCTTTGAAGGCGCCTGTGATCCATCCTATCATTCTTTGAAGGCTCGTGTGATCCATCCTATCATTCTTTGAAGGCTCGTGTGATCCATTCTATCATTCTTTGAAGGCTCCTGTGATCCATCCTATCATTCTTTGAAGGCTCGTGTGATCCATCCTATCATTCTTTGAAGGCTCGTGTGATCCATTCTATCATTCTTTGAAGGTTCCTGTGATCTATCTATTATTATTTGAAGGCGCCTGTGATCCATCCTACCATTCTTTGAAGGCTCGTGTGATCCATCCTATCATTCTTTGAAGGCTCGTGTAATCCATCCTACCATTCTTTGAAGGCTCGTGTAATCCATCCTACCATTCTTTGAAGGCTCGTGTGATCCATCCTACCATTCTTTGAAGGCTCGTGTAATCCATCCTATCATTCTTTGAAGGCTCGTGTAATCCATCCTACCATTCTTTGAAGGCTCGTGTGATCCATCCTATCATTCTTTGAAGGCTCGTGTGATCCATCCTATCATTCTTTGAAGGCTCGTGTAATCCATCCTATCATTTTACTAGTTGACGCAATATTTGCTTGGTTATGCCCCCTAAAGGTTAGGTCAGAAGATATAATTATTCTCAGATCCTTTACATCTTCATGTTGACCCTACTTCAGTACCTGGAACTGATGACTGTAGAACATGTTATATGAGGACACAGAGTCACATGGCTGCTGAGGTTCACTCTTAAGGTAAGTCAAAATCTCCTGCTTTTATAACAGTACTGTATTATCTTTATTGGTCTTTATACACGAAGTATTCCAACATGTTTTTGATGTTCTTTTACAGGAAAAGTGTTGTTTATGGGGAAATATAAAATAAAAAACAGGTACTGTAAAAATTATAGAGCTTGTGTCAACACAGGATGGGACGCTGGTAGTGCGTGTGTCAACACAGGATGGGACGCTGGTAGTGCTTGTGTCAACACAGGATGGGACGCTGGTATAGTGCTTGTGTCAACACAGGATGGGACGCTGGTAGTGCTTGTGTCAACACAGGATGGGACGCTGGTATAGTGCTTGTGTCAACACAGGATGGGACGCTGGTAGTGCTTGTGTCAACACAGGATGGGACGCTGGTAGTGCTTGTGTCAACACAGGATGGGACGCTGGTATAGTGCTTGTGTCAACACAGGATGGGACGCTGGTATAGTGCTTGTGTCAACACAGGATGGGACACAGGTAGTGCGTGTGTCAACACAGGATGGGACGCTGGTATAGTGCTTGTGTCAACACAGGATGGGACGCTGGTATAGTGCTTGTGTCAACACAGGATGGGACACAGGTAGTGCGTGTGTCAACACAGGATGGGACGCTGGTATAGTGCTTGTGTCAACACAGGATGGGACACAGGTAGTGCGTGTGTCAACACAGGATGGGACGCTGGGAGTGCTTGTGTCAACACAGGATGGGACGCTGGTAGTGCTTGTGTCAACACAGGATGGGACGCTGGTAGTGCTTGTGTCAACACAGGATGGGACGCTGGTAGTGCGTGTGTCAACACAGGATGGGACGCAGGTAGTGCTTGTGTCAACACAGGATGGGACGCTGGTAGTGCTTGTGCCAGCACAGGATGGGACGCTGGTAGTGCTTGTGTCAACACAGGATGGGACGCTGGTAGTGCTTGTGTCAACACAGGATGGGACGCTGGTAGTGCGTGTGTCAACACAGGATGGGACGCTGGGAGTGCTTGTGTCAACACAGGATGGGACGCTGGTAGTGCGTGTGTCAACACAGGATGGGACGCGGGGAGTGCTTGTGTCAACACAGGATGGGACGCTGGTAGTGCGTGTGTCAACACAGGATGGGACGCGGGGAGTGCTTGTGTCAACACAGGATGGGACGCTGGTAGTGCTTGTGTCAACACAGGATGGGACGCTGGTAGTGCGTGTGTCAACACAGGATGGGACGCAGGTAGTGCTTGTGTCAACACAGGATGGGACGCTGGTAGTGCTTGTGCCAGCACAGGATGGGACGCTGGTAGTGCTTGTGTCAACACAGGATGGGACGCTGGTAGTGCTTGTGTCAACACAGGATGGGACGCTGGTAGTGCGTGTGTCAACACAGGATGGGACGCTGGTAGTGCTTGTGTCAGCACAGGATGGGACGCAGGTAGTGCTTGTGTCAACACAGGATGGGACGCTGGTAGTGCTTGTGTCAACACAGGATGGGACGCTGGTAGTGCTTGTGTCAACACAGGATGGGACGCTGGTAGTGCTTGTGTCAACACAGGATGGGACGCTGGTAGTGCGTGTGTCAACACAGGATGGGACGCTGGGAGTGCTTGTGTCAACACAGGATGGGACGCTGGTAGTGCGTGTGTCAACACAGGATGGGACGCTGGTAGTGCTTGTGTCAACACAGGATGGGACGCGGGGAGTGCTTGTGTCAACACAGGATGGGACGCGGGGAGTGCTTGTGTCAACACAGGATGGGACGCTGGTAGTGCTTGTGTCAACACAGGATGGGACGCTGGTAGTGCTTGTGTCAACACAGGATGGGACGCGGGGAGTGCTTGTGTCAACACAGGATGGGACGCAGGTAGTGCTTGTGTCAACACAGGATGGGACGCTGGTAGTGCTTGTGTCAGCACAGGATGGGACGCAGGTAGTGCGTGTGTCAACACAGGATGGGACGCTGGGAGTGCTTGTGTCAGCACAGGATGGGACGCAGGTAGTGCGTGTGTTAACACAGGATGGGACGCTGGTAGTGCTTGTGTCAACACAGGATGGGACGCTGGGAGTGCTTGTGTCAACACAGGATGGGACGCTGGTAGTGCGTGTGTCAACACAGGATGGGACGCTGGTAGTGCTTGTGTCAACACAGGATGGGACGCTGGTAGTGCGTGTGTCAACACAGGATGGGACGCTGGTAGTGCTTGTGTCAACACAGGATGGGACGCAGATAGTGCTTGTGTCAACACAGGATGGGACGCTGGGAGTGCTTGTGTCAACACAGGATGGGACGCTGGGAGTGCTTGTGTCAACACAGGATGGGACGCTGGGAGTGCTTGTGTCAACACAGGATGGGACGCTGGGAGTGCTTGTGTCAACACAGGATGGGACGCTGGGAGTGCTTGTGTCAACACAGGATGGGACGCGGGGACAGCTAGCTAAAGGTGGGTTGCCAAAAGTGGGCGCTCACCTTATGAAGCATGTTAGCCTGGGCAAGGTGAGGCGAAAATTCGGAATGTCTTCATTTCGTATGTTCCTCCGTGGCTACTGAGGCACTCCAACACCTCCAACCCTCACCCTCTTCCTCCATGGCGGTATGAGACAGTTTACCTGCACCAGGATCATGAGACAGTTTACCTGCACCAGGATCATGAGACAGTTTACCTGCACCAAGATCAGGAGACAGTTTACCTGCACCAAGATAGCGAGGCAGTTTACATGCACCAAGATAGTGAGGCAGTTTACCTGCACCATGATAGTGAGGCAGTTTACCTGCACCAAGATAGTGAGGCAGTTTACCTGCACCAAGATAGTGAGACAGTTTACCTGCACCAAGATAGTGAGGCAGTTTACCTGCACCAAGATAGTGAGGCAGTTTACCTGCACCAAGATAGTGAGGCAGTTTACCTGCACAATGTACTGAGGATACCTCTCATAAATCTCATATATATATTATGGAAATATTATACGAATCTCAGTTAAACAAGTCCTTTAATGAGTAAGAAAATTAATAACGTCCAGAGAGAATACAATGAGGCTCCTTGCCATAACAGGTCATCAATGGTGGCCACAGTCACCTTGCCATAACAGGTCATCAATGGTGGCCACAGTCACCTTGCCATAACAGGTCATCAATGGTGGCCACAGTCACCTTGCCATAACAGGTCATCAATGGTGGCCACAGTCACCTTGCCATAACAGGTCATCAATGGTGGCCACAGTCACCTTGCCATAACAGGTCATCAATGATGGCCACAGTCACCTTGCCATAACAGGTCATCAATGGTGGCCACAGTCACCTTGCCATAACAGGTCATCAATGGTGGCCACAGTCACCTTGCCATAACAGGTCATCAATGGTGGCCACAGAGGTACCTTGCCATAAGAAAACTAAACTATATACACGTTCAGCACAAGCTGTGGGTGCCCACAGTGTCACTAGTGAGGGTGCCCACAGTGTCACTAGTGATGGTGCCTACAGTGTCACTAGTGAGGGTGCCCACAGTGTCACTAGTGAGGGTGCCCACAGTGTCACTAGTGAGGGTGCCCACAGTGTCACTAGTGAGGGTGCCCACAGTGTCACTAGTGATGGTGCCCACAGTGTCACTAGTGAGGGTGCCCACAGTGTCACTAGTGAGGGTGCCCACAGTGTCACTAGTGAGGGTGCCCACAGTGTCACTAGTGAGGGTGCCCACAGTGTCACTAGTGAGGGTGCCCACAGTGTCACTAGTGAGGGTGCCCACTAGTGAGGGTGCCCACAGTGTCACTAGTGAGGGTGCCCACAGTGTCACTAGTGAGGGTGCCCAGTGTCACTAGTGATGGTGCCCACAGTGTTACTAGTGAGGGTGCCCACAGTGTCACTAGTGAGGGTGCCCACAGTGTCACTAGTGAGGGTGCCCACAGTGTCACTAGTGAGGGTGCCCACAGTGTCACTAGTGAGGGTGCCCACAGTGTCACTAGTGATGGTGCCCACAGTGTCACTAGTGAGGGTGCCCACAGTGTCACTAGTGAGGGTGCCCACAGTGTCACTAGTGATGGTGCCCACAGTGTCACTAGTGATGGTGCCCACAGTGTCACTAGTGATGGTGCCCACAGTGTCACTAGTGATGGTGCCCACAGTGTCACTAGTGATGGTGCCCACAGTGTCACTAGTGAGGGTGCCCACAGTGTTACTAGTAAGGGTGCCCACAGTGTCACTAGTGTGGGTGCCCACAGTGTCACTAGTGAGGGTGCCCACTAGTTAGGGTGCCCACAGTGTCACTAGTGAGGGTGCCCACAGTGCCACTAGTGAGGGTGCCCACAGTGTCACTAGTGAGGGTGCCCACAGTGTCACTAGTGATGGTGCCCACAGTGTCACTAGCAAGGGTGCCCACTAGTGAGGGTGCCCACAGTGTCACTAGTGAGGGTGCCCACAGTGCCACTAGTAAGGGTGCCCACAGTGTCACTAGTGAGGGTGCCCAGAGTGTCACTAGTGAGGGTGCCCACAGTGTCACTAGTGAGGGTGCCCAGAGTGTCACTAGTGAGGGTGCCCACAGTGTCACTAGTGAGGATGCCCACAGTGTCACTAGTGATGGTGTCCACTAGTGAGGATGCCCACAGTGTCACTAGTGAGGGTGCCCACAGTGAGACTAGTGAGGGTGCCCACAGTGTCACTAGTGAGGGTGCCCACAGTGTCACTAGTGAGGGTGCCCACAGTGTCACTAGTGAGGTTGCCCACAGTGTCACTAGTGAGGGTGCCCACTAGTGAGGGTGCCCACAGTGTCACTAGTGAGGGTGCCCACAGTGTCACTAGTGAGGATGCCCACAGTGTCACTAGTGAGGGTGCCCACAGTGTCACTAGTGAGGGTGCCCACAGTGTCACTAGTGAGGGTGCCCACAGTGTCACTAGTGAGGGTGCCCACAGTGTCACTAGTGAGGGTGCCCACAGTGTCACTAGTGAGGGTGCCCACAGTGTCACTAGTGAGGATGCCCACAGTGTCACTAGTGAGGGTGCCCACAGTGTCACTAGTGAGGGTGCCCACAGTGTCACTAGTGAGGGTGCCCACAGTGCCACTAGTGAGGATGCCCACAGTGTCACTAGTGAGGGTGCCCACTAGTGAGGATGCCCACAGTGTCACTAGTGAGGGTGCCCACAGTGAGACTAGTGAGGGTGCCCACAGTGTCACTAATGAGGGTGCCCACAGTGTCAAGAGTGTGGGTGCCCACAGTGTCACTAGTGAGGGTGCCCACAGTGTCACTAGTAAGGGTGCCCACAGTGTCACTAGTGAGGGTGCCCACAGTGTCACTAGTGAGGGTGCCCACAGTGTCACTAGTGAGGGTGCCCACAGTGTCAATAGTGTGGGTGCACACAGTGTCACTAGTGAGGGTGCCTACAGTGTCACTAGTGAGGGTGCCCACAGTGTCACTAGTAAGGGTGCCTACAGTGTCACTAGTGAGGGTGCCTACAGTGTCACTAGTGAGGTTGCCCACTAGTGAGGGTGCCCACAGTGTCACTAGTGATGGTGCCCACTAGTGATGGTGCCCACAGTGTCACTAGTGAGGGTGCCCACAGTGTCACTAGTGAGGGTGCCCACAGTGTCACTAGTGAGGGTGCCCACAGTGCCACTAGTGAGGTTGCCCACAGTGTCACTAGTGAGGTTGCCCACTAGTGAGGGTGCCCACAGTGTCACTAGTGAGGGTGCCCACAGTGTCACTAGTGATGGTGCCCACAGTGTCACTAGTGATGGTGCCCACAGTGTCACTAGTGAGGGTGCTCACAGTGTCACTAGTAAGGGTGCCCACAGTGTCACTAGTGAGGGTGCCCACAGTGTCACTAGTAAGGGTGCCCACAGTGTCACTAGTGAGGGTGCCCACAGTGTCACTAGTGTGGGTGCCCACAGTGTCACTAGTGAGGGTGCCCACAGTGCCACTAGTGTGGGTGCCCACTAGTGAGGGTGCCCACAGTGTCAATAGTGTGGGTGCCCACAGTGTCACTAGTAAGGGTGCCCACAGTGTCACTAGTAAGGGTGCCCACAGTGTCACTAGTGTGGGTGCCCCACAGTGCCACTAGTAAGGGTGCCCACAGTGCCACTAGTGAGGGTGCCCACAGTGTCACTAGTGAGGGTGCCCACAGTGTCACTAGAGATGGTGCCCACAGTGTCACTAGTGAGGGTGCCCACAGTGTCACTAGTGAGGGTGCCCACAGTGTCACTAGTGAGGGTGCCCACAGTGTCACTAGTGATGGTGCTCACAGTGTCACTAGTGATGGTGCCCACAGTGTCACTAGTGAGGGTGCCCACAGTGTCACTAGTGAGGGTGCCCACAGTGTCACTAGTGAGGGTGCCCACAGTGTCACTAGTGAGGGTGCCCACAGTGTCACTAGTGAGGGTGCCCACAGTGTCACTAGTGAGGGTGCCCACAGTGTCACTAGTGAGGGTGCCCACAGTGTCACTAGTGAGGTTGCCCACAGTGTCACTAGTGATGGTGCCCACAGTGTCACTAGTGAGGGTGCCCACAGTGTCACTAGTGAGGGTGCCCACAGTGTCACTAGTGTGGGTGCCCACAGTGTCACTAGTAAGGGTGCCCACAGTGTCACTAGTGATGGTGCCCACAGTGTCACTAGTGAGGGTGCCCACAGTGTCACTAGTGAGGGTGCCCACAGTGTCACTAGTGAGGGTGCCCACAGTGTCACTAGTGAGGGTGCCCACAGTGTCACTAGTGAGGTTGCCCACTAGTGAGGGCGCCCACAGTGTCACTAGTAAGGGTGCCCACAGTGTCACTAGTGAGGGTGCCCACAGTGTCACTAGTGAGGGTGCCCACAGTGTCACTAGTGAGGTTGCCCACTAGTGAGGGTGCCCACAGTGTCACTAGTGAGGTTGCCCACTAGTGAGGGTGCCCACAGTGTCACTAGTGAGGTTGCCCACTAGTGAGGGTGCCCACAGTGTCACTAGTGAGGGTGCCCACAGTGTCACTAGTGAGGATGCCCACAGTGTCACTAGTGAGGGTGCCCACAGTGTCACTAGTGTGGGTGCCCACAGTGTCACTAGTGAGGGTGCCCACAGTGTCACTAGTGAGGTTGCCCACTAGTGAGGGTGCCCACAGTGTCACTAGTGAGGTTGCCCACTAGTGAGGGTGCCCACAGTGTCACTAGTAAGGGTGCCCACAGTGTCACTAGTGAGGGTGCCCACAGTGTCACTAGTGAGGGTGCCCACAGTGTCACTAGTGAGGGTGCCCACAGTGCCACTAGTGAGGGTGCCCACAGTGTCACTAGTGATGGTGCCCACAGTGTCACTAGAGAGGGTGCCCACAGTGTCACTAGTAAGGGTGCCCACAGTGCCACTAGTGAGGGTGCCCACAGTGCCACTAGTGATGGTGCCCACAGTGTCACTAGTGATGGTGCCCACAGTGCCACTAGTGAGGGTGCCCACAGTGTCACTAGTGATGGTGCCCACAGTGTTACTAGTGAGGGTGCCCACAGTGTCACTAGTGAGGGTGCCCACAGTGTCACTAGTGAGGGTGCCCACAGTGTCACTAGTGAGGGTGCCCACAGTGTCACTAGTGAGGGTGCCCACAGTGTCACTAGTGATGGTGCCCACAGTGTCACTAGTGATGGTGCCCACAGTGTCACTAGTGATGGTGCCCACAGTGCCACTAGTAAGGGTGCCCACAGTGCCACTAGTGAGGGTGCCCACAGTGCCACTAGTAAGGGTGCCCACAGTGTCACTAGTGAGGGTGCCCACAGTGCCACTAGTGAGGGTGCCCACAGTGCCATTAGTAAGGGTGCCCACAGTGCCACTTAAGACTTGGTAAGCTTCAGACTTACAACAACTGTGGTAGTGGGGAGCACGTGGGTGGAGGGCGGGGGTGGTGTGGAGGGCGTGGGTGGTGAGGAGGGCGTGGGTGGTGAGGAGGGCGTGGGTGGTGAGGAGGGCGTGGGTGGTGAGGATGGCGTGGATCAAGGGCGTCGGTGGTGAGGGGGAGGGCGTGGGTGGTGAGGAGGGCGTGGGTGGTGAGGGGGAGGGTGTGGGTGGTGAGGAGGAGGTTGTGGGTGGTGAGGGGGAGGGCGTGAGTGGAGGGCGTGGGTGGAGGGCGAGGGTGGAGGGCGTGGGTGGAGGGCGTGGGTGGAGGGCGTGGGTGGAGGGCGAGGGTGGAGGGCGTGGGTGGAGGGCGTGGGTGGTGAGGGGGAGGGCGTGGGTGGAGGGCGAGGGTGGAGGGCGAGGGTGGAGGGCGAGAGTGGAGGGCGTGGGTGGATTGTGGAGGGCGAGGGTGGAGGGCGTGGGTGGAGGGCGTGGGTGGAGGGCGTGGGTGGAGGGCGAGGGTGGAGGGCGAGGGTGGAGGGCATGGGTGGAGGGCGAGGGTGGAGGGCGAGGGTGGAGGGCGTGGGTGGAGGGCGAGGGTGGAGGGCGTGGGTGGAGGGCGTTATCTTGAGATGATTTCGGGGCTTTTAGTGTCCCCGCGGCCCGGTCCTCGACCAGGCCTCCACCCCCAGGAAGCAGCCCGTGACAGCTGACTAACACCCAGGTACCTATTTACTGCTAGGTAACAGGGGCATAGAGTGAAAGAAACTTGGCCCATTTGTTTCTGCCTCGTGCGGGAATCGAACCCGCGCCGCAGAATTACGAGTCCTGCGCGCTATCCACCAGGCGAGGGTGGAGGGCGTGGGTGGAGGGCGTGGGTGGAGGGCGTGGGTGGAGGGCGAGGGTGGAGGGCGTGGGTGGAGGGCGAGGGTGGAGGGCGTGGGTGGTGTGGAGGAGGGCGTGGATGGAGGGTGTGGGTGATGAGGGTGGAGGGCGTGGGTGGAGGGCGTGGGGGAAGAGGGTGACACACGCCTACTTGTGTCTGAGGAAATGTTTCCTGAGTGTAGACCTATCACTGGCCCTATAGGAGCAGAGGGGGCAGGGGAAGGGCCTCTCCCCGGTGTGTTTACGCACGTGCTTTACCAGGTCCGCACGGCTCCGGGTGGCATAGGGGCAGTGGTGGCACGTGAAGGGCTTGCACACCCGACACGTGTCCAACAGGCACCCGTGGTGACACGTGCGGGACATGCCCTCCCACGACACTGCCGCCCCGGACACTGCCGCCCCGTCTGCCCCGCGCGCACACTGCAAAAAGACACACCACCCATTAGTATGAGCTGCCTCCACCTGCCCCGCCACTCCCTCCACTACCAACTACCAACTTACATCATACACAATAACCATATAATAAAGAAATCATTAATGAAAGCGTTATTGAAAAGCTAAAAATTATTATTAAGAGCAGTAAGAGTATTGCTACGACGAGAGGAAAGATGATAATGTTTAGTTCATAGTCATAGCACAGATGTCAGCTGCGTGTGTCCCTCACTTATTTACAAAACTGACAGCTATTTACGTTAATATTATTGAAGACAAGATGTGTAATTACCAAGTCATATTATGAGAGAGGTGAGGGAGGACTACATGTGGAGGTCAGGGTGGGCAGTGCATATGTGTTGATGAAGGTTGGAGACCAGGTGGGTCCTGTAGAGACAGTGGGGACACGAGTGGGGCTTCTCCCCGGTGTGAGTCCTCACGTGTTTACTGAGAGCACTTGAGTCTGAGCAGCGGTAGTTGCAGTGGGGGCAGGCATAAGGCTTCTCCCCTGTGTGTATCCTGGTGTGTTTCTTCAGGTCTCCTCGACTGGGCGAGGAGTAAGTACAGAACTGACAGCGGTGGAGGTGAGACATAGCGTCTTGCGTCGAGACTTGGGCAGCCAGTGACCCAGCTTGTGGCGGGTCTGGGGCCGAGGCTGTAACACTAGTCTGCACCACTAAGGCATCGTGGGCGTGGGAGGAGGAATGACCAGCCGCCCGTGTCCTTGAGTCGCCTGTCCACGGCCGACGCTGCAAAGAGATGCCTCCGTTACACTGTCGTCATGGTTGACGCGCCCAACCCCCCCTCCTCGCTCCACCTCATACCCCCTTCCTCCACACCTAACTCCACCTTCTCTCTCAACACGCATGCACACGTCACCTTAATTATCCCCCCACAACCACGCCCCCCCCCTGCCCCGCCCCAACTAAACACCCCACAGCCACGCCCCCCCCCTGCCCAAACTAAACACACCACAACCCCCCCCCAACTAACATACCACAACCACAGCCCCAGCCACAAGTAAACACACCACAACCACGCCCCCCATCCCCGCCCAGCCCAACTAAACACACCACAACAACGGCCCCCCCCCCCCGGCCCAATTAAACACACCACAACCACGCCCCCCCTAGTTGGGTACTGAGTAGCACCAGTACCCAACTGGTGTAGTACTCGTGGATCAGTACCCAACTGGTGAGTAGTGAAAAATGAGACAAATCGTGAATTGATTTTCAGAAACGGTTGGGCACTTCCATGCCGACTCGACTCCTGGGGCCAAATCGAGCAAAAACTGATTTTAAGTGGTTGGGTTAGGGCGTGCTCGGCGCGCACCTGGCTTGCTGGTGGGATGGGGTATTGGTCCGTTCCCTCCAGGGGTCCCCCCGACCCACCTCCCAGGGTGAGCTTGAGCGACTCGTGCCCTATCCTAATCGTTTTTTTTACGATTTGGCTCGTAGGTTTAGCATGAGTATTAGGCATCAATAGGGGGGGGGTCCCTACTTATGAAAGGTACAGAGGATGAATGTTCAATAGATTAAAACAAAAAAACAATGGTGAAAGGAATATAAACGTTTTTGGAGTATTTAATAGCATGAGCAAAAATTCACGATTTGGCCCTGGGTGTTACCAGAGTACTAAGGTATCAACATGGGGGCCCCTACTTATGAATAGATCAGAGGGTGAATGTTCAGTAGATTAAAGCAAAAAAACACAGTTGAAAAGGAATATAGAAGTTTTTGGAATATTTTAATGATGCTATGACTGAATAGTATAGGAAGTCCTTGGCACGGCTCCATTTTCTGTAATGGTCAGAGGTGGGCCGAGAGAAGGGGCGCGATTTTTTGACCAATCAGGAGCCGAGTAGAAAAATTCTCTTTGCGTCCAGGGGTCATGGACCAATCAGGTGAAAAATTTTCCTTATTTATTGCGGGGGTGTCACGTGACCTGACGTCAGCAATAGGGGCCCCCTACCTATGAATACTCCAATGGGATCAAGCATACAGGGGGGGGGGGTCAAAGGTTCTTACAAAGACCAAGTTGGATATTTAGGTGTAGTAAGCCTTATCTTGAATTTACATGATACTCTGGGGGTACATTGACATGAAGGGCGAACCATAGAACAGGATCTGCATGTGAGAGGGGTCATATTAGGGTTTTAAAGAAGTTAAAATAGCTTTAAAAGAGTCCTGTGTGTTTGATAGTGGGTAAATGTTCAGTCAATAATTCTCATGTTTTTAATCTGAATGAGGGGTCCTAGTGTACATTCTAGTCGTAAAATGAGTTCCTTAGTATATTTGCTATGGAAAATAAGCTTTCAGTACTCTATATAATTTGAAATGAGGTCAAGAAAGACATGTTTATATGTGTGAAGAGTCTGGTTGAAACTGTTTATTCCAGTCACCCTTACTCGGCTTTGCGCCGTTTTCTGTAGCCAAAGTAAAGATTCCATTTTCTGTGGAATTCAGTTGAGTACTGGTGAAAAAGGCATACTTGCATTTGTATGATTCTAACCTGTTTATAGAATTTATAGATATATTTGTTCGGGCCTCAAATTAGTTTTTAATATAGAAAATAACATAAAATGTATGTCTATCTTTTTTAATAAACATTAACATTAGCTGCGATATTTTATAGAATACAAACAAAAATGCTAAATAGCGGTGCCTCAGCCATATTGTGTTGAGTTTAACACTCAAACATTAATTTGACACTTGTAAATATGCTATAAAGGAAAATAGTTTAGTGGTGCACAAGAAATCTATTCATATTCCGTATTAAATTGCATATTTTTAACACCATAATAGATCACAGCTATTGTGGTGGTGGGGCCCAAATAACTCCTGTAACACGACCACTGTCACTATCTGTTGCTATGCAATGCTTTTTGCAATCATGCCTAAAAATTTAAAAGTCGGATCCATCAGTTGCCTTTAATGTCAGTGGTGTCAAGCGTAAAGGGTTTTAGAAAATGTTAGACCTCCACCTTTTAAAAAGTGAGAAGATGAATTCATTTTTGGCATTACTGTCATTACTTTGGAAGTTTTACTGATAGCACATGCTTAAACAAATTCGCTCGCAAAAATAAAAAACTCAAACACAAACTCAATTTTTTGGTTCAACTTACACAAATAAACCCAGGGTTTTCACATTCGCGTAAAATATTTAGTCCCCACTAAACTTAAAATAGTTGCACAATCTTAAACACATCAGGGCAAAAATAGAGACCTCTGACAAGCTACCGGCCCCCTGTCCTCACCAAGGCCACTAGCTCGCATATACTTAAACAAACACACTTGCTAAACTCTTATACACAAACAAAAATTCAATTTTTAACTTGTTAAACACAAATAAACACAGGCTTTGCACATTCACACAAAAATGCTTAGTCCCCCCTAGACTTGAACACTCACAATTTTACGGTGCTTTAATTGCCAAAGCCTTCCAAGCCTGCACTGGGTCGTTAGTCATATATAGAATCAGGGGAGAAAAATATCTGCTTCAATATATATATATATATATAAAAATGTTTAAAAAAACATATCAGGCAGTATTCGCTAGAGTACTTGACGTGGGGGGGGAAATAAGTGATAAGGTCTCTCTCTTATTTTTAAAAACTACTTTAACAGATAGAAAAAACTTGACATTTACACAATTTTTTATTTTATTATGAGTACATATACAAAAAAAAAAAAAAAAAAAAAAACAGAAGTACTATTTTTATTATTATTATTATTATTCATTAGTGTAATAAGATCTATGGTTCCTCCTTTTACTCGATGGTCTTTTCACTACTTGTGGCGGTACTTGACCTTTCCCTGCTCCATCTTGTTTAGGATGCACCAGCACAATTTTTTTTTCATTTTTTCATTACATGGGCCAAATGAGCCAGTGTAGGGTAGTAAGATGCCAGCCATTCTTCTTCTTCACCCGCTCTAGACCAACCCACCCCAGAATTGCAGCCCATGCCAAATGGCATAACTATCCGTTTGATAGAATTATTACTCCTGGCTTCGCTTATAATGCGACTCGAGGCCTTTTTAAAACACCAGCGTCTGTTGATGGTTGTATCTCTCCACAATCCCGCTACTAAATCGATATCTTTACTGTGCTTAATATGAAATTGGTTAATGTCATTATCTTCAATAGATGCACCTACACTATATTGACATATGAGGGCTATGAGATAAGGCTGCACATCAGGTTCTGGTGGAGGGGAAAGGATTATATTTCCTGGAGTGCCACGATCCGTAACTATGGCACAAAGCGTTTCAGGACATATTTTCTTTTCAACCATCCCATAAGGATATTTTTTCCGCACCTGTTGGGAATAACCATTAGAAAACTGGTGTAGGGCAGGAAGATCATAGACAATACAGTCCCCGGGTTTAAATATATCATCGTTGGGGAAATGCGCTTCAATAATAGAATGCAGGCGATGAGTCACAATAACGTGGCTGAAGTATGTTGACCAGACCACACACTAGAAGTTGAAGGGACGACGACGTTTCGGTCCGTCCTGGACCATTCTCAAGTCGATGAGACTTGAGAATGGTCCAAGATGGACCGAAACGTCGTCGTCCCTTCAACTTCTAGTGTGTGGTCTGGTCAACAAATCAATAATAGAATCTTTGAATAGCTGTAATTTGGCTCGCATGTAGTTGGAACACATCTCGAAGCGATTAAAAAGGTTTTTAACATAACCTTCATCTTATATATGCACCTTGTCATATAGAGTTGTTAGAGGCTTTTATAATATGTAATTCATAGTTGTTGTTTTTTGTACAGAGAAATTAGGAAACAATAAATAAATAAAATACAGGTCAACTTTTTTTTTGTGTGTATAGAGAAATTAGGAAAAACAAATAAAATACTGGTCAACATTTCTTTTTTGTTTTAATTCGTGTGAAATATTACAATATAGATTCTACAGCTTTTCTAATCTCATCCTCATTATATTCCATTTACATTTTCTCTTTGCCTTCATCGTCATCTTCCACAATAGTGAGCACTTCATCTTCTACAGTAACAGACATGGAGCCGGTAGATGGATCATCTTCCACAGCAACGCTCGTGGTATCTTCCACGACAGCTGACCCGTCTTCTCTCACATCAGCGGCAGGTCCGACAGTAGAAATAGAGTCTTTATCATTCGTAGAAACAGGTGGAATGGCCATATGTGGAATCTTGTGTCTAAAGATGCCATGGGTTGGAGAGCGAGTTGGCGTGTCATTATTTACAGGACATATCATTAAAGTCGCCATACCACGTTCTTGCAGTTTCTGAGCTAATTTGCACATCACAGGGAAATATTTAGTCTCCCATATGTTGCGTTCGCCACTTGTGAGATATTGCTCGCAAGCCTTGCCCAACCCATATGGGAAAATAATCCTTCCCACTTGTCCTCTTCGGCTTCTCTGAAGAATATGTTCAATGGCTTTTCGCAGAGCTTTGTCAAACCAACGCCATCTTTGGTATTCTGTATCATTTTTCAGGCCGTCATAAAAAAGCTCATCCAAACTCCATGCTTCGTGCTGGGGCTTTTGTAAGAAGATGGTGTTGCTGGACCATTGGTAAACTGGGTGATTAATCCAATAAGGTGCAGTAAAACAGCATAACTTTCATGGGGGTCGTCATCCATCCTATTGCAGAATTCGGGTGCTTCGCCAACAAATATGAGGCCGGGGATATTTCTATCACTTCTAACGGTGCGATTTTTGTACTGGAGGTTTTTCCGATGCAAGCGAGCATAGGAGTATCGTTCCCAGAAAGTGTGCACCATTTCGCTCAACTGCACGCTTGTCGCATCCAAATCACAGAGCAGACAATCACGATTGTTATAGATGGGCAAAAAGGCAAAGTCGCCAATCAGGGAGTGAAACTCCATAGTGCTGGCTTGTGAGATAGTGACTCAGAAGTGGGTCTATATACACTTTTCACGCCAGGCGCGTGAGATAACTGCGTATCTAGAGTTGCCAGGGACATTTTTTTCCCTTGGAGCTCTGGTCATTATGCACTAATATAACATTAACATCGTAATGTTTTAAGAGAAGATTTGATGAATCTCGTCATGGCTTCTATAGCCTTTTTGAAATAGATGAGGCGATTTTGTGTTGTATCTTCTTTTAATCTAGCGAGCATATTGCGATCTTTGGATTTTTCTATATGCGACTTGGCGATCTCATTGTTCTCTACAGGCTCCCCTATCCCATATTGCACTGCAGTGGAAATAATGCAGGGGAGATTTTCAGCTCGACGATTGGAGACATGAATTGAACCGGAAATTGAGCAATCATGTGGAACACATCTCTTGAGATTATATAAAGGCCTGCGTTCACCATAGGCGCTTGCGTGTTTGTATTTCACTGATATGTCCTTCGCCATTCCGTATGGAACTCAAGATATGCAGTTTACAGGATACACAATGCAAGTTTCATTATTGCAAAATTCTTCATCGGTTAAATATCCGGGACATGGAGACCAGTCACGTCTCCATATTTTTTTTTTGTCTTTCCCTTATGTTTTTGATAAAGCCTAGTGAACCGCCCTGTGTCGACCCTGCAAATATTCGTCGTGGGGGCTTTGACCCCTTATATCTCCATCCCTGCTAGTGTGTGTAAAGTTACCGCATACTGAGCAGATATTTATATTATTATTAAAAGGGCCTCGACCAACAAGAAGCCCAAACGAACATTTTTTTGTTTTACTGACTTAATTAGTATAAAAACAAAACACCTCAAATAGCACAATATATATCTCAAAATATCTTGCCATAAAATATCAATATACGTCAGCTTTTTACCCAAACACTGGCAACCTTTTTTTTCAGAAACAGGAAAGGTCAAACACAGAGTCTTTTCAAATATTTATAAATATATATATATATATATATATATATATATATATATATATATATATATATATATATATATATATATATATATATATATATATATATGTCGTACCTAGTAGCCAGAACTCACTTTTCAGCCTACAATGCAAGGCCCGATTTGCCTAATAAGCCAAGTTTTCATGAATTAATATATTTTCTCTAATTTTTTTCTTATGAAATGATAAAGCAACCCATTTCATTATGTAAGATGTCAATTTTTTTTTATTGGAGTTCAAATTATCGTAGATATATGACCGAACCTAACCAACCCTACCTAACCTAACCTAACCTATCTTTATAGGTTAGGTTAGGTTAGGTAGCCGAAAAAGTTAGGTTAGGTTAGGTAGTCGAAAAGCAATTAATTCATGAAAACTTGGCTTATTAGGCAAATCGGGCCTTGCATAGTAGGCTGAGAAGTGAGTTCTGGCTACTAGGTACGACATATATATATATATATATATATATATATATATATATATATATATATATATATATATATACATATATATATATCTGCATTTGGGTGAGGTGATATGTTACAAAAGTTTTGGAAGAGGTGAAAACAAACTTTCAACACAAGACAGAACACGAAACAATGGCCATAATATTGGGTAAGTTAAAGGGAAGAATGGAAGTGACTGCAGAGGGCCTATTGGCCCATATTTCTTGATGCTTCTATATTGGTGCGGAGTCTTGAAGTGGGTAGAATATAGTTGTGCATTTGGCTGTTGATTGCTGGTGTTGACTTCTTGATGTGTAGTGCCTCGCAGATATCAAGCCGCCTGCTATCGTTGTATCTATCGATGGTTTCTGTGTTTTTTGTTAAGACTTCTCTGGTGATGGTCTGGTTGTGGGAAGAGATATATGTTCCTTAATGGAGCCCTGTTGCTTATGCATCCTTAATCGCCTGGAAAGAGATGTTGTCTTGCCTATATACTGAGTTCTTTGAGGCTTACAGTCTCCAAGTGAGCATTTGAAGGCATAGATGACATTGGTCTCTTTTAAAGCATTCTGCTTTGTGTCTGGAGAGTTTCTCATGAGTAGGTTGGCCGTTTTTTTGGTTTTATAGTAGATCGTCAATTGTATCTTCTGATTTTTGTCTGTAGGGATAGCGTTCCTATTAACAATATCTTTCAGGACCCTTTCCTCCGTTTTATGAGCTGTGGAAAAGAAGTTCCTGTAAAATAGTCTAATACGGGGTACAGGTGTTGTGTTAGTTGTCTCTTCAGACGTTGCATGGCGTTTCACCTTCCTTCTTATGATGTCTTCAACGAAACCATTGGAGAAGCCGTTGTTGACTAGGACCTGCCTTACCCTACAGAGTTCTTCATCGACTTGCTTCCATCCTGAGCTGTGGCTGAGAGCACGGTCGACATAAGCATTAACGACACTCCTCTTGTACCTGTCTGGGCAGTCATTGTTGGCATTGAGGCACATTCCTATGTTTGTTTCCTTATTGTAGACTGCAGTGTGGAATCCTCCGCTCCTTTCCATGACTGTTACATCTAGAAAGGGCAGCTTCCCATCCTTCTCCATCTCGTAAGTAAAACGCAACACAGAATTCCGCTCAAATGCCTCCTTCAGCTCCTGCAGATGTCTAACATCAGGTACCTGTGTAAAAATGTTGTCAACATACCTGCAGTATATGGCCGGTTTCAAGTTCATGTCGACTAAGACCTTTTGTTCGATGGTACCCATGTAGAAGTTCGCAAACAGGACACCTAGGGGAGAACCCATGGCGACCCCATCTACTTGGTTATACATGTGCTCATCCGGGCTCAAGAAGGGTGCCTGTTTAGTACAAGCTTGGAGTAGTTTCCTTAGAATGTTTTCTGGTATGTCAAGAGGAGTACAGGCCGGATCACGATACACTCTGTCCGCTATCATCCCGATTGTTTCATCCACAGGTACGTTGGTAAACAGTGATGACAACACTGGTCGTCACCATCACTTGTGATGACAACACTGGTCGTCACCATCCCTTATGATGACAACACCGTGGTCGTCACCACCACTTAATCCATCCTATCATTCTTCTGGCTGCCGCAATATTTGCTTTGTTATGCTCCCTAAACCCTAGGTCGTCGGACATCATTATTCCTAAATCCTTGACATGCTGTTTTCCTACTAAGGGCAGATTCGATTGAGTTTTGTACCTTATATTATGTTTAAGATCCTCATTTTTGCCGTACCTGAGTACCTGGATTTTTTTACTGTTAAACATCATGTTATTTTCTCAACCCATCGTCCGAAACGACAGTACGTTTTAATACTAAGTGTAATAATTACATTTCCTGACTGTCATACATAGTACATAATTGCACTTATGGGGCTGTTACATTTACCTCCCCATTTATTCTCCTCGTTTTCTGTTAAGACACTCAGAATTTTAGGATGAAGTTTTAAAGTTCAGTTCGCAATACACAAGTTTTAAATATCAGGAATTTCTTTTTTATTTTTATTAAACAATAAAGATTTTATAAAAAAATTGAAAATATCCTGAGTTACTTTACAATTTATTTAAATATTTAAGTTTTGTTTTATTTGTGTAATAAAACTGTAATATCAATATAGCTATAGATTAAGTAGTAATTGTAATTAAGAAGCAATATAATGCTTATCTTAAAAAACTAAGACGATTAGGTTAGGTCGTGGTTTCCTATTCAGCTTTTCAGGTGAACTCAAATATTCACAATATATTTGACAGTACGATTTAATACTAAGTGTAAGTACAATTCCTGACTGTTACTAACAGCCCCATAGTACATAATTGCACTTATGGGGCTGATACATTTACCTCCCCATTTTTGGAGGACGGGCTGTATTTTCTGCTGCCCAGTCGAAAACTTTGTTAATATCTGTTTGTAGTTTTCCAATGTCTTCAGCAGAGGTAATTTTCATCCTGATTTTTGTATCATCTGCAAAGGATGACACGAAGCTGTGAATTGTATTTTTGTCTATATCAGATATGAGAATAAGGAACAGCAGTAGTGCAAGGACTGTACCTTGAGGTACAGAGCTTTTAACTGCGCTTGGACTCGATTTTATTTGATTGACTGTTACTCTTTGTGTTCTCTTCGACAGGAAATTGAGTATCCAGCGTCCTACTTTACCAGTTATACCCATTGACCTCATTTTGTATGCTATCACTCCATGGTCACATTTGTCAAATGCCTTTGCAAAGTCTGTGTATACAACATCTGCATTCCGTTTTTATTCTAGTGCCTAAGTGATTTTGTCATAATGGTCAAATAGCTGTGAGAGGCATGATCTTCATGTTGGCCTGGATTGTGGAGGTCATTGGTCTTCATGAAACTAGTGACCTGGCTTCTGATCACTCTCTCAAATACTTTTATTATGTGGGGACGTCAGTGCAACTGGTCTTTAATTCTTTGCTAATGGCTTTACTCCCTCCCTTGTGTAGAAGGGCTATGTCTGCTGCTTTCAGCGCATCTGCTATCTCCCCCGTGTCCAAGCTCTTCCTCCAGACTATACTGAGTACCTGTGCTATTGGCATTTTGCATTTCTTTATAAATATTGAATTCCATGAGTCTGGACCCGGGGCTGAGTGCATGGGCATATTGTCAATTTATCTTTCAAAATCTGCTACGCTCGTGTTGATATCAGTTATATTTACAGGTTTTGGACATCATGCATAAAGAAGTTGTCCGGATCTTCCACTTTCATGCTGTTTATCGGAGTGCTAAACATGTCCTCATACTGCTTTTTTGGGATTTCACTAATTTCTTTGTCATCCTCAGTGTATGAACCTTCACTAATACGAATAGGTTCAATACTGGCAGTAGTTTTTGCATTTGATTTAGCATATATGAATAAATATCTTGGGTTTTTCTTTATTTCTTGATTTGCTTTCTGTTCTAGTTGCTTTTCTTCGGTCTGATATGAATGCTTCAGTCTCTGTTCGATTTCTTCAATCTCCTTGTTTAAATTATTCCTTCTTTGTATGGAAAGTCGTGTCTGATTAAGCATTTCCGTTAATTTTTTCCTTGTTTTGTAATGTCGTCTGCGTTCTCTTTCTACGTGGACCTCTTTCTGCCTTTCCTCACAGGAATATGTTTCAGACTTCATATGTTTCAGAAGTCCGATTTCTTATTCCTCGAGTAGGATTTTTATTTCTTAGAACATATTCCCATTGAATGTCAGTAAGTTCCCTGTTTATTTTCTCCCAGTCTATCCTTTTATTAAAATTGAATTTATTGAATAACCCTTCTCGCTTGTCGTTTCTCTTGGGCCTACTACGTTATTAATGTTAGTTTGCACTTCAATGAGCTTGTTGTCCGAGTATGTAGTGTCTGAGACAGTAATGTCTCTGATTAGCTCTTCATTGTTCGTGAATATCAGGTCCAACGTGTTTTCGTTCCTAGTTGGTTCTGTAATCTGCTGACTGAGCGAGAATTTTTCACAGAATCTCAGTAGTTCTCTGACCTGTGGTTAGTTATTTCCAGGTTGATTTCCTGTTATAATGTTATTGTTTACTATTCTCCATTTTAAACTTGGTAGATTGAAGTCTCCAAGGAAGATAATATCTGGTACTGGGATTGCTAGGTTATCAAGGATATTCTCTATTTTGTGGATCTGTTCAGTGAATTCCTCAACTGTTGCATCTGGCGGTTTGTATATTAAAATAATAATTAGATTTAAATTTTCTACCTTGATTCCAAGTACCTCTACCACCTCATTGCTCGAGTTCAGGAGCTCTGTGCACGCCAGCTCTTCTTTAATATACAGACCTACTCCTCCACTTGACCTAATTACTCTGTCACATCTATATAGATTATAGTTATAGACGGGGGTTGATCCAGATTTCACTATCACATGTGGGATGGTGAGAATCAAGGATATTAAAGTGCTTCATGACTGAGCAGCTGTATATTTACACATGCACAATATAATACAGAGGGAGCCTAGCACAGCACTACAGCACATGCTCACTACATACCTCCTACACAACTTTACTACACAGCTGCACCATTTACAACAAAATAATACTAACAAATTATACTCAATCATTCATCTCAAACAAAATTTAATTAATATTTTCTCAATGACAGCTCACCTTATTGACATCTTTCATTATTGAAATTTATGATAATTGGATTCTGCTTTAAAATACTTCTGGGGCACCAGGCATTGTCCATGTGTGTGTGTGTGTGTGTACTCACCTATTTGTGCTTGCGGGGGTTGAGCTTTGGCTCTTTGGTCCCACCTCTCAACTGTCAATCAACTGGTGTACAGATTCCTGAGCCTACTGGGCTCTATCATATCTACATTTGAAACTGTGTATGGAGTCAGCCTCCACCACATCACTGCCTAATGCATTCCATCTGTTAACTACTCTGACACTGAAAAAGTTCTTTCTAACGTCTCTGTGGCTCATTTGGGTACTCATTTTCCACCTGTGTCCCCTTGTTTGCATACCACCCGTGTTAAACAGTTTATCTACACTGTCAATTCCTGAGAATTTTGTAGGTAGTGATCATGTCTCCCCTTACTCTTCTGTCTTCTAGTGTCGTGAGGTGCACATCTTGCACCCTTTCTTCGTAACTCATGCCTCTTAGTTCTGGGACTAGCCTAGTGGCATATCTCTGAACTTTTTCAAGCTTCGTCTTGTGCTTGACAAGGTACGGGCTCCATGCTGGGGCCGCATACTCCAGGATTGGTCTTACATATGTGATGTACAAGATTCTGAATGATTCCTTACATAGGTTCCTAAACACTGTTCTGATGTGAGCCAGCCTCGAATATGCCGCAGACGTTATTCTTTTTATGTGGGCTTCAGGAAACAGGTTTGGTGTGATATCAACTCCTAGATCTTTCTCTCTGTCCGTTTCATTAAGTACTTCATCTACTATTCTGTATCCTGCGTCTGGCCTCCTGTTTCCACTGCCTAGTTTCATTACTTTGCATTTACTCGGGTTGAACTTCAACAGCCATTTGTTGGACCATTCACTCAGTCTGTCCAGGTCATCTTGTAGCCTCCTACTATCATCCTTTGTTTCAATCCTCCTCATAATTTTTGCATCATCGGCAAACATTGAGAGAAACGATTCTATACCCTCTAGGAGATCATTTACATATATCAGAAACAGTATAGGTCCAAGGACTGACCCCTGCGGGACTCCACTTGTAACGTCTCGCCAATCTGAGACCTCACCCCCCTCATACTGACTCGTTGTCTCCTGTTGCTTAAGTACTCCTTTATCCAATGGAGTACCTTCCCTTTCACTCCAGCCTGCATCTCCAGCTTTTACACTAGCCTCTAGTGTGGTACTGTATCAAAGGCTTTCTGACAATCCAAAAATATGCAGTCTGCCCACCCTTCTCTTTCTTGCCTTATTTTTGTTGCAAAAATTCTTTGAGGGAGGCGGTCAGCCGAGCGGACAGAACGCTGGACTTGTGATCCTGTGGTCCTAGGTTCGATCCCAGGTGCCGGTGAGAAACAATGGGCAGAGTTTCTTTCACCCTATGCCCCTGTTATCTAGCAGTAAAATAGGTACCTGGGTGTTAGTCAGCTGTCACGGGCGGCTTCCTGGGGGTGGAGGCCTGGTCGAGGACCGGGACACTAAAAAGCCCGGAAATCATCTCAAGATAACCTGGTCGTAGAATTCAAGTAACCCTGTGAGGGTTAACCTACCATCCCTGAACCCATGTTGATGCTGTGTTACAAAGTTCTTTCACTCCAGATGCTCCACTAGCTTTCTTCGCACAATCTTCTCCATTAGCTTGCATGGTATGCAGGTTAGGGACACTGGCCTGTAGTTCAGTGCCTCCTGTCTATCCCCTTTCCTTCTGTGTGTATGTGTGTGTGTGTACTCACCTAATTGTGCTTACGGGGGTTGAGCTTTGGCTCTTTGGTCCCACCTCTCAACTGTCAATCAACTGATGTACGGATTCCTGATTCCTGATATGATAGAGCCCAGTAGGCTCAATCATATCTACATTTGAAACTGTGTATGGGGTCAGCCTCCACCACATCACTTCCTAGTGCATTCCATTTATTAACTACTCTGACACTGAAAAAATTCTTTCTAACGTCTCTGAACTGTGTGTGTGTGTGTGTGTGTGTGTGTGTGTGTGTGTGTGTGTGTGTGTGTCTGTCTATCCTACTAATATAATATCCTGTATTATATTATATACACAATATACTGTATATACATATACAAAGTATATATATCCTACAATATTACTAACAACACAATTCGAGCAAGTATACAGAATACTTGTATATACTTAATATATGCAAGTATACTTAATGACATACACAGAATAGAATAGAATAATTTCCCTTTTAAATCCAAGGTCAGCTTTTGGTTTTCTCTGGCAGGAGGGAGGAGAGCAGCCGGAGTTGAAATTGTGTGTTTTATGGTACTACGGTAAAAGTTTGAACAACAGAAAATTTTCGCTCATTTCCCAAGATTGATGAATAATGGAGTATTATTTCTCTAAGAAAATAATATATTTTTTATTTGTTCTAAACATACTGCAATGTGTAGCTGGTAGCCATTGCCAAAACTCCTCTCAGGTCAGACTGTGACCCTGGCAGGCTGTTCCCTCTTGAATTCTGGCAACCCTTGACCAGCCTATTTTCGAACTGTACCCCAGACCATTCCCCCTGCAAAATTGGTTGAAGCTAGCCCCAAGTATCTGGCCTCCAACCTTGACAGAAAAACACTCTCTCTTATACAGATTTGTAATTATAGGGTATTTATCTCCTTGGCTATTACTACCTAAGAAAAATATTAAGCTTCTTATTTTACATATTATTTTACATATAAAGTTATCAATTAGAATAATTTAGAAGCATGTGGCACCACCACACACAAATATTTTCCAAAATATTATGTAATAAACCATAATCTGTACTGTTTTCGTTCGTACTTATTAACACTTTCCTAAAATCTACAAAAGAAAATGTGAAAATAAGGGATAACACTATCTAAATTTAAGGAACTGATATCAATAACAAAATGTAATTACGTTGCACTTTTCAAACATTTTTCTGTCAATTTTGTTAACCCTTAGACTCCGCATATTGGGGGCCTGGTAGCGAAAAATATTCAAATTATGTAAAAAATAACTAAAAAATGTAAAAAAAAAATCTCAAACTCATTGGCTTCATTGTGGAGAAACTTCCATCAAAATATTTCAAAAATTGATTTTAGACGAATTTTTAAAAAATGAGAACGTTTTGTTAATAAGGAGAACAGCTCCTAATAACTGGAACTGCAGGATAATGCAGTAATAAAGAGATGCAAGCACCTGTCTGACGCTCAAACAAGAATAGTAGTTAGAAGTGCCTATAAAGTGGATATGCAGCTGGTGCTTTTATAGCATTGCTGAGTAATACATAATAACACAAATAATAATAAGTAACTATGTTATTATGCTCTATTTTATTACAGTATATATCATATAAATACAATGTCCAATGTTAATATATGTTACTTTCATCAATGTACCAAAATAAAAAAATTTAGTTGAAATTTTTTTTTTTTAAGATTTTAGTTTTTTACTCCTTTGTTTATGTTGTAATCTTTACATCCTGGAGAAGGCATATGTTTCCCTAACTATGTGAAGATAGAATGAAATTGGTCAACAAATAAATCAGTCACAACTCGCAAAAATTGGGACTTTTAATTTTTGGGGGCCGATTTTTTCTCTGATTTCAAACTCTATTTTATTTTTTCTCTTTAGGTTGTTTTGATGATTAGGGACCATATTAGGGCTTTTTCACTTGTGTAAAGTATACCCTAAATATATTTCCTAAATCATTATAATTATTATAATTATCCCTATACAATGGGGGCCTCGACTTACGATGCTAATCCGTTCCCAGAGACGGATCGTAAGTCGAAATATCGTAATTCGAAGCGATTTTTCCCGTAAGAAATAAAGAGAATTGAATTAATCTGTTCCCTACCCTCCAAAATATTAACATACAAATACATTTTATACTGAATACAATGTTTTTTCTAACTACAATACAGTACCTAAGTTTATCTTACCTTTATGGAGGGCTCTTGATGGCGTATGGAAGATGGTGATGAGAGGGGAGAGAAGAGTTGTTACTGTTTGGAAGGGGAGTCCCCTTCCATTATCACATCAGGCAGTGATGTTTTCTCTGGGGTACTCTCTCTCCTACGTTTTTCCTGAATACCACTAGGACCTGGTTGTGGTTCAGTGCTTGTTTGTCTCACTACAAATTTGTCGAGACATTTGTTTTTCCCTTCGTTTTAACATTTGTCTGTAATGATGCGTCACAGTGTCATTGAATAGGTTAAGGCAACGACCTTCTGCAGCTTGATTTGGGCGAGTTGTTTCAGCAAAGGTTTGCAATTCTTCCCATGCTGCACACATTTTCTTAATTGTTGAGGAAGAGACATTCTGTACTCTGGTTTCTGCTCTATGGTCATCCTTACATGGGTTTTCATATCTTGAGCCTTACCACTGACTTTCCTGGAACTCATGGCATGATATATAATAATTACTTTAATGTTCAAAATGCAAAAAATCACCACAAAAGCGGAATTTCTTTCAGGCGCGATCGTCACTAAGTGGGCAGCTGTAGTAAACTGAGGCAGGTCGGCCGCGTGACCGGGAACCACGCGCTCGGTCGACCCGAACATGTACCAACAAATATCAGAAGTCGACAACACCATCGGATGTAGAGTCGCATTTTTTGATGAAATTTACATCGTAACCCTCCCTCCCTCCATCGGGAGGGAGCCGGTCGGCCGAGTGGATAGCACGCGGGACTTGTGATCCTGGGGTCCTGGGTTCGATCCCAGGCGCCGGCGAGAAACAATGGGCAGAGTTTCTTTCACCCTATGCCCCTGTTAACTAGCAGTAAAATAGGTACCTGGGTGTTAGTCAGCTGTCACGGGCTGCTTCCTGGGGGTTGAGGACCGGGCCACGGGGACACTAAAAGCCCCGAAATCATCTCAAGATAACCTCAAGAAATTATCGTAAGTAGGGGGCAATCGTATGTCGAGGTGCCACTGTATTTTGTGTTTTTTGGGGGTTATTTTTTCTTGACTTCATTTCAACACACATTGACCTACAACTTTCACATATTCGAGTACAAATGCCAAACCATGTTTATTAAAACATACAATTAAATTAACGAATTAAAACTACCTTTATTCATTGTTGATAACTTCAACTTCAATTATCTCTGAAACCAGAGTTTCAACTTTGAGTGGCTTCTAAAATTCCAGTTTTTTACCAATTCTCACTATTTTGACTTATTGTGTGCTCAGCTGTCTCTTCTACAATCCCTATATAATGGATTTTTCATAAACTTTATACATTTGAAGTTATAATTTTTTTTGGTCTAAATTTGCCGCATATTTCAAATGCCCTATTGACGATTTTTTTTTACAGTAAACTATACTGAAAACCTATACAGTATTCTAATTTGATGAAAATGAAGATCATATGCTATTCTGAGAGATTTATAATATTAAATAAACAACTGGTGATAGTTCACATTTTTTATTCTGAATTGAATATAAGAAGTTTTCAATATTCAATTTTAAAATTAATTTTGATTCTCTTGTTTTTCAAGTTACGCTGTGATCATTTAGACAATGTTGGAGCATTTGCCTAGATGATTATGGAAAAAAAACTTGGAAAGTGCTTGTGAAAGCTTTAAAAACTTATGTTAAATTATTTTGTCAAATCATATACAGTATGTATGTATTGCGCTAACGAAGGGTTAATGTGTGTATGTGTATTTACTATTTGTGCCTGCAGAACTGAGCTATTAGCTCTTGCACCCAGCCTTTCTAACCAATCTATTTTTCCTATACTGTATTGTCTACTACATAAATATCTCTAACACATACAGACAGTCCCCTAAGAAGCAGCTCATAGCAGCTGTCTAACACTCAGGTACCTATGTGCTGCATCAGGGTAAAAGAAACTCTGCCCATTTGTTACTGCTAAGAAATTCTGCCCATTTGTTACTGCTATGGCCAGGAGTCAAACCCTTAGGACTACGACCCCCGAGAACTGTCCTCTCAGCCGCGAGGCCCCATGCGTGTGTGTGTGTAATTACCTAAGTGTAGTTACAGGATGAGAACTAAGCTCGTGGTGTCCCACTTCCCAGTACTCTGTCATAAAACACTTTGAAACTACTGATGGTTTTCATTAGTCGTTTACATAAATGAAGAATAGTATGGGACCCAGCACTGACCCTTGAGGCACCCTGCTTGTACAGTATGTATGCCAGTTGGACTCCTCGCCCCTCACTGTCACTATCTGACACCTGTCTGTGAGGTAATTCCTTACCCATGTTAATGTGTTTCCATCAACTCCTGCCTGCCTCTCAAGTTTGTATAGCAACCTCCTGTATGGTACTGTATCAAAGGCTTTTTGGCAGTCCAGAAATATGTACAGTATGTAATTACCAAAGTGTAGTTACAGGATGAGAGTTACACTCATGCGTGTTCCATCTTCCCAGTACTCTTTGTCATATAACGCTTTGAAAGTAATGATGGCTTTGGCCTCTACCACCACCTTGCCGGAACAACCGTGGACATTTTCAAGAGGAAACTAGATTTATTCCTCCAAGGAGTGCCAGACCAACCGGGCTGTGGTGGGTATGTGGGCCTGCGGGCCGCTCCAAGCAACAGCCTAGTGGACCAAACTCTCACAAGTCAAGCCTGGCCTCGGGCCGGGCTTGGGGAGTAGAAGAACTCCCAGAACCCCATCAACCAGGTATCAACCAGGTACCTTACCTAACTTGTTCCAATCATCTATCAATCTCGGTGCAAATTAAAACTTTCTAATATTTTTTCGGCACCTTTGTTTCCTTTGCTTGAATCTGTGTCCTCTCGTTCTTGAATTTTCTGGTTTTAGGTATTTGTGTGTGCATGCACACTCCTTACTAGTGTGCATTGTGATGAGTGTGAGATAAGTATAATAGCGCTTATATTAGTGAACACCAACAGTAGCTGGTGTCAGTGAACACCAACAGTAGCTGGAGTCAGTGAACACCAACAGTAGCTGGTGTTTGTGAACACCAACAGTAGCTGGTGTCAGTGAACACCAACAGTAGCTGGTGTCGGTGAACACCAACAGTAGCTGGTGTCAGTGAACACCAACAGTAGCTGGTGTCGGTGAACACCAACAGTAGCTGGTGTCAGTGAACACCAACAATAGTTGGTGTCGGTGAACACCAACAGTAGCTGGTGTCAGTGAACACCAACAGTAGCTGGTGTCAGTGAACACCAACAGTAGCTGGTGTCAGTGAACACCAACAATAGTTGGTGTCAGCGAACGCCAACAGTAGCTGGTGTCAGTGAACACCAACAGTAGCTGGTGTCAGTGAACACCAACAGTAGCTGGTGTCAGTGAACACCAACAGTAGCTGGTGTCAGTGAACACCAACAGTAGCTGGTGTCAGTGAACACCAACAGTAGCTGGTGTCAGTGAACACCAACAGTAGCTGGTGTCAGTGAACACCAACAGTAGCTGGTGTCGGTGAACACCAACAGTAGCTGGTGTCGGTGAACACCAACAGTAGCTGGTGTCGGTGAACACCAACAGTAGCTGGTGTCAGTGAACACCAACAATAGTTGGTGTCGGTGAACACCAACAGTAGCTGGTGTCGGTGAACACCAACAGTAGCTGGTGTCAGTGAACACCAACAATAGTTGGTGTCGGTGAACACCAACAGTAGCTGGTGTCAGTGAACACCAACAGTAGCTGGTGTCAGTGAACACCAACAGTAGCTGGTGTCAGTGAACACCAACAGTAGCTGGTGTCAGTGAACACCAACAGTAGCAGGTGTCAGTGAACACCAACAGTAGCTGGTGTCAGTGAACACCAACAGTAGCTGGTGTCGGTGAACACCAACAGTAGCTGGTGTCAGTGAACACCAACAGTAGCAGGTGTCAGTGAACACCAACAGTAGCTGGTGTCGGTGAACACCAACAGTAGCTGGTGTCAGTGAACACCAACAGTAGCTGGTGTCAGTGAACACCAACAGTAGCTGGTGTCAGTGAACACCAACAGTAGCTGGTGTCGGTGAACACCAACAGTAGCTGGTGTCAGTGAACACCAACAGTAGCAGGTGTCAGTGAACACCAACAGTAGCAGGTGTCAGTGAACACCAACAGTAGCTGGTGTCAGTGAACACCAACAGTAGCTGGTGTCAGTGAACACCAACAGTAGCTGGTGTCTGTGAACACCAACAGTAGCTGGTGTCAGTGAACACCAACAGTAGCTGGTGTCAGTGAACACCAACAGTAGCTGGTGTCAGTGAACACCAACAGTAGCTGGTGTCAGTGAACACCAACAGTAGCTGGTGTCAGTGAACACCAACAGTAGCTGGTGTCGGTGAACACCAACAGTAGCTGGTGTCGGTGAACATTAACTGTGTACATGAGCATGAACTGTTTAACAAATGTGAACTCAGTGCACCATATTCACCTTCAAGTGTGTATGCAATAATCAATGGAACACTAAGTAAACAAACCTCTCTTTCTAGTGTTTATAGTAAACTGTACTTGCTCTTCACCTTCATTTATACTACATGAGTTACTAGTGTTATGCTCTCTACACATACTAATTAGCAATATATGGAACACATATTCTTCAATATGAAAAGTGCCTGTCAATATGTTATCTTAAATATATAAAACAACCACTTTACACTATTTTCTACTTCATCTTGTGTTTTGAGTGGTGTCTTTACTCTTACTGATCTGTGTAATACACTCAACATGAGGTCTGCTTCAACATTGTTTCATGGTAAGACATCTCTTATAAATAATATTTTGCAATCAAATTGGAATTAAAGTAAATGAGCAGATAAGGCTTGGAACATGTTGTGGAGAGCAACTAAACCATTACATTCAATATTCCTGGTCTTAATCTTCAGGCTCTGCTCACAGGCATAGAATTCCTTTATAACTGGAATACATGCATATCAACAAATACCACCAAGAACAATTATGTAGATGACAAAACAGGATAGACCCTATACACCTGGACACAACCCCCTTGTTCCTTACCATACATGGCATTCATAACTCATACACTCGGACACAACCACCTTTTGTCCAAGTGTATCACTAAATTAAAATGCAAAATGCAACTAGACCAAGAGCAGTGATTATAATTATTATTCTGGCTTCTTATACTTTTGTCTCCAAGTACTAGAAATGGACTCAAAACATAAATCAGCTGCTGCTTATTAATTAACATTTAAATAATAAATATATATACAATAAACCATAAAATGAAAATACTGTATATAACTTTCAAACTGGAAGAACAGGCTGGTATTCAGGGTAAAGATATTACTACAGCAAAAGGAGTTCCTTATCAACTTATAGTACTGAACAGTCTTTAGCCAACTCTGACATGATGAACAACTTCACCTAAATGCTGAACATTTTCTGGACAAAATTTTGTTAAACCTCCATTAAAATAGGAAGTTGTTACCTTGAAAATATTTGTAAAACATAAGACAAACCAAGAAGTGAGTGAAGAAACTTTGCCTCTCACTGACTGTCGGAGGAGGAATCCCTTTATAGTCAACCATCTGAGCGAACCAAACTGGTCCCACATGCTCATATTCTGATAATTAAAGAAAAGAGCAACATTTGTTCCTTAATTAAATAGTCTTGAGATGAAAGCAGACTTACTCCATTTCACAAAGTGTACAATATGTCAAGCAGCGCACACGGAGATGGGCGAGTGACGGGGTTCTGGTCAACCACCACACACTACACTTCCCAAGGAACAACCTGTTAGTTGGGGTTCTGGGAGTTCTTCTACTCCCCAAGCCTGGCCCAGGGCCAGGCTTGACTGGCAAGTTGACAAGGAAGGAATTCACAAGTAGGCCACAATATATGTGTACACATGCTCTGATAATATCATTCAGTGTATATTACAACAACTGGGTCATAACACATTAAGGTGCTTGAAACATTTGGGAAACTCTATAAGAACCACTCTAGTTCACCAGCTACCAACTTCCATGCTATTTTGAAGTAAAATTTTTTAATTTGTCAGACATATATTTCTTATGAATTTGTTTTTAATTCAATCTATTAATCAAGGTATTTGTTACACAGGTGGAGAAGTCAGAAAAGAATAACTGTGCAACAAGGAAACCACATCTCAAACACCACCTCCACCTTCCTGACCACACATCTCCACCATACATCTCCTCCTCCACCTTCCTGCCACACATCTCCACCATACATCTCCTCCTCCACCTTCCTGACCACACATCTCCACCATACAACTCCTCCTCCACCTTCCTGACCACACATCTCCACCATACAACTCCTCCTCCACCTTCCTGACCACACATCTCCACCATACAACTCCTCCTCCACCTTCCTGACCACACATCTCCACCATACAACTCCTCCTCCACCTTCCTGCCACACATCTCCACCATACATCTCCTCCTCCACCTTCCTGACCACACATCTCCACCATACAACTCCTCCTCCACCTTCCTGACCACACATCTCCACCATACAACTCCTCCTCCACCTTCCTGACCACACATCTCCACCATACAACTCCTCCTCCACCTTCCTGACCACACATCTCCACCATACAACTCCTCCTCCACCTTCCTGCCACACATCTCCACCATACATCTCCTCCTCCACCTTCCTGCCACACATCTCCACCATACATCTCCTCCTCCACCTTCCTGCCACACATCTCCACCATACAACTCCTCCTCCACCTTCCTGCCACACATCTCCACCATACATCTCCTCCTCCAACTTCCTGCCACACATCTCCACCATACATCTCCTCCTCCACCTTCCTGACCACACATCTCCACCATACAACTCCTCCTCCACCTTCCTGCCACACATCTCCACCATACATCTCCTCCTCCACCTTCCTGGCCACACATCTCCACCATACATCTCCTCCTCCACCTTCCTGGCCACACATCTCCACCATACATCTCCTCCTCCACCTTCCTGGCCACACATCTCCACCATACAACTCCTCCTCCACCTTCCTGGCCACACATCTCCACCATACAAGCAACTATTAAGGTCAAGAGCTTCCCTGCTACCAACAAGGTGTCTATATAAGGCCGACAACATTACCACAAGCCACACAACATGTGACAACCCCTAATATTGCTACTGATCCTTCACCTTAAGTCTTGTGGCCTCAACGTTGTCCATGTCTCTCCATGCATTTTCATCAAATAATCATTAAGCTCCATATATCCAAAGCAGTTTAATATTTAATTTCTTACTTGCTAACTTGTGTCAGGAGAAACACCTGCTGACACCTTGGGTCAAGAGCAACACCTGCTGACACCCTTGGGTCAAGAGCAACACCTGCTGACACCTTGGGTCAAGAGCAACACCTGCTGACACCTTGGGTCAAGAGCAACACCTGCTGACACCTTGGGTCAAGAGCAACACCTGCTGACACCTTGGGTCAAGAGCAACAACTGCTGACACCTTGGGTCAAGAGCAACACCTGCTGACACCTTGGGTCAAGAGCAACACCTGCTGACACCTTGGGTCAAGAGCAACACCTGCTGACACCTTGGGTCAAGAGCAACACCTGCTGACACCTTGGGTCAAGAGCAACACCTGCTGACACCTTGGGTCAAGAGCAACACCTGCTGACACCTTGGGTCAAGAACAACACCTGCTGACACCTTGGGTCAAGAACAACACCTGCTGACACCTTGGGTCAAGAGCAACACCTGCTGACACCTTGGGTCAAGAGCAACACCTGCTGACAATAATGGTGAGGGAAAACACAAAGTTCAAGCACATAATTTCAGAGATTTATATATATTCTATATATAAATCTTCCTCTTCTATATATTTTCTTTACTTTTAAAATAATATAGCTACTGTCCTTCACCAGTGAATGTCAACCATTTAATCATTACTCTACACTTCTCATATTAATGACATGATGAACATTTAAACATTAATTCTTTTTTTAACATATTAATTGTACCTTGACTGTCAACCATTTAAACAATAATTCTTCTTTTATATCATATTAATCACACAATGAATGTCAGTTATTTAAACAATCTTTCAATACTGTACACTGAACCTAAACAAACTTAATACACCATACAGTGACCTGTGCACAGGCACAATACAATTATATTAATTTTGTATACATATTACAGAAATTCAAGAATTTTTGTTTATTGTATAACATTTCATGTAAATTTTTAAAGACACACAAGTTCCCTCATTATGGTAAAGTCGGAGACTGTAATGATACAAGCAGCAGGCCTCTGGCGGTGACTTTATGTTCCTCACCAAGGATGTTATGAAGCGTAAAGGATAAATAGACCTCAAAAATCCCCGCCAGCCATCTTCTAATGGAACCCCGTGATGTATGCTTGATAGGAAACCCTCCCCTGACATACTATTTTGTCCATTCCTGTACCATTTTATGTTTAAGTTTAAAGTGACTCTTAAGGTTGCTTGGATCACCAGTAGAATATAGGCAAAGATTACAATGGTATGGCCTTTCCCCAGTGTGAGTCCTAATGTGCTTAATTAAGTTGAATTTCTTCTGAGTTACATGCTGACAGTATGGGCATTTAAAAAAGCGAGGTTGTTCATGACTCTGAGTGGGCAGTGTGTGAGTCCAAGTGGACAGAGCCTGTGTAGGGAGAAGCTGGTCGGCTGGAGGACGCTGGGTGGAAGGATCAAGCACGCCACCAGGCACACCGCCCATTGTCCTGCTGCCATACTGAAAAGAGAGGCACCAGTTCAGTGAGAGGCTTACCAGCATCGCACTCCACCCCACACCCTACCATCACCTTCACCGCACACAGCAGTGAGTGGCTTACCAAAATTGCCCTCCATCCTCTACCACCCCTCATCTCTACTCCATTCAGTAATGAGCAGCTCACCACCATTGCCCACCCCCCCCCCCAATCAACCAATACACCAAAGAGCAGGGAGTGGCTCAAATATAATCACCTGCACACATGACCCCACCCTCCCACTCTACAAAGCACATTGTGCTATAATGTCCTCCCTGAAAATAGCATGCATATATATTATATATATATATTATATACATTATATATATATATATATATATATATATATATATATATATATATATATATATATATAATATATATAATATTACACACACACACACATCACAGCAGTGTGTAATGTGTAATGTATGAAAATGTAAATCATACCCAAATTATAAATACAGGTACTATTTATATTCAATGCACAGATGTATATCATAAGGACATGGACATGCATGAATGTAATCACACACACGACTTGATAATGGTCCATGATGGACCGAAATGTCGTCACATTCAATTAATTTCATATTTTTGGGTTGTGTTATACAGTACAGTATATTAATTAATCACATATATTCTGTAATATATTTGACAAGGCAATAAACATACACAGAGTACCACCAATGTTTTTAATTATATAATGACAACTCATTTTTCAATCTAAATCTAAAATTGAACACAAAGATTCAGAGTCATATCTGCAGTCCAGTTGCCCCAATGGTGTCAATATCAACACCATGCAGTGAGCGAATGTGTTTGCGAAGATTGCCACGCTCATTGCTGCGATGTGGACAGTGAGGACAGCCATATGGTTTTTCTCCTGTATGAGTCCGAAGATGAACTCTTAAGTTATCTCGTCGACTGATCACTTTACCGCACACAGGACACACGATGCCAAATCCACCACTTCTGACACCAACACCAACACAATCGCTACTGCCAGCACCTTCACTACAGCTGCTGCTTCTGTCCCCAGCGCGCTGCCACTGCAAAGAGAGCCCACCGTTACTCTCGCGACTAAAAGACTTGGGTCAGCTTATCAGTTGGGCATGAACAATAAACACATTCCAGGAGACTTACAGCACTTTCTTCCAAAATTATTAATCCACAAAGATGTAAAGATTGACAAAACCCTTTCCAATAGCAGAAGCACATCTTGCAATTCTCAACTCATGTCTCAACACACGAAGAAATTCTCTAGTTAATCATATGATTTCTTAATTTCATGAGACCAGTTGGAGGCAGCAGCATCCATGCACAGCTACTGATTGAGCATCCACAAAACACAATTCTTTTAATTAAAATAGTGGGTGTGGAGCAGATTGCCCAGTATTTTCAGAGAGATCCCTTCCATGTATTGAGCGAACATGCTTGCGAAGATTGCCTCCAGTTTTGCTACGGTGCGGGCAGTGAGGACAGGCATAAGGCTTCTCCCCTGTGTGTGTACGCATGTGGACCCTCAAGTTGTCCCGCCGACTGATCACTTTGCCACATACAGGACAAATTACACTCAGTCCACCACCAACTATAACAGTGCTGCTACCGTCGCCACTCCTCCCCACGTGCCGCCACTGCAAAGAAGAGCCCTCCGTTACTACTTCGTACACACCTGCGGGCCATTCATCATGCCAGAAAATAAAGAAGCCACCAACAGTCAATATTATAATAATATCCAACTATGCCTAACAGGATGATTAACAAAATCTCCAATGCCATGAAATTGTATTTATTCTTTTGAAACAGACAAGCCTCAGTTTGACACGGGTTGAGTGACAGTTTAGCATATGTCAGGTGATACTGCAATACCAACATTTCAGATCGGGTACCAGTTTGTAATCATTATAAGTGAAAGATCTCGGCCTCTAGACAAACGTGAAGCCCCGAGATACGGCATTATTATATTGATTCAAAACCAACATTGGTGTCACCTATATAGATACAGTATAATCTTTGATTTTTAGGTGCACAGGAAAATGCATGAAATTTCTGATTTTTACAACAAACCAAAAATTAAATATTTTTGTTACTTTTCATGCTAATATAGTATAGACTCGCACCATAACAACAATATTTGAAATTCCTCAACGAGTTTAATATTATACAAATTATATTTAACTCTGCGTTAATTAAGGAGCAATAAAATGTTCATCTTCAAAAACTAAGACAGTTAGGTTAGGTCGTGGTTTTCTATTCAGCTTTTCAGGTAAACTCAAATATTCACAATATATTTGACAGTACGGTTTAATACTAAGTGAAAATAAGTACAATTCTTGACTGTCATACATAGTACATAATTGCACTTAAGGGGCTGTTACATTTACCTCCCCATTTCTGGAGGACAGGCTGCTCAGTTTTACTTGAGAATGTAAACCTTGACACACTGCAAAAAATTTAAGTTTTTTGTTTAACTCTTTAAGTGCAGTTATCATCATATGTTGATACTTTAAGTAATGTGGTCATCATATGTTGATCCCTTAGGTAATGTGGTCATCACATGTTGATCCCTTAGGTAATGTGGTCGTCATGTGTTGATCCCTTAGGTAATGTGGTCGTCATGTGTTGATCCCTTAGGTAATGTGGTCGTCATGTGTTGATCCCTTAGGTAATGTGGTCATCACATGTTGATCTCTTAGGTAATGTGGTCATCACATGTTGATCTCTTAGGTAATGTGGTCATCACATGTTGATCTCTTAGGTAATGTGGTCATCATGTGTTGATCCCTTAGGTAATGTGGTCATCACATGTTGATCTCTTAGGTAATGTGGTCATCACATGTTGATCCCTTAGGTAATGTGGTCATCACATGTTGATCCCTTAGGTAATGTGGTCATCACATGTTGATCCCTTAGGTAATGTGGTCGTCATGTGTTGATCCCTTAGGTAATGTGGTCATCACATGTTGATCCCTTAGGTAATGTGGTCATCACATGTTGATCCCTTAGGTAATGTGGTCATCACATGTTGATCCCTTAGGTAATGTGGTCGTCATGTGTTGATCCCTTAGGTAATGTGGTCGTCATGTGTTGATCCCTTAGGTAATGTGGTCATCACATGTTGATCCCTTAGGTAATGTGGTCATCACATGTTGATCCCTTAGGTAATGTGGTCATCACATGTTGATCCCTTAGGTAATGTGGTCGTCATGTGTTGATCCCTTAGGTAATGTGGTCGTCATGTGTTGATCCCTTAGGTAATGTGGTCATCACATGTTGATCCCTTAGGTAATGTGGTCGTCATGTGTTGATCCCTTAGGTAATGCGGTCGTCATGTGTTGATCCCTTAGGTAATGTGGTCATCACATGTTGATCCCTTAGGTAATGTTGTCATCATATGTTGATCTCTTAGGTAATGTGGTCATCACATGTTGATCTCTTAGGTAATGTGGTCGTCATGTGTTGATCCCTTAGGTAATGTGGTCATCACATGTTGATCTCTTAGGTAATGTGGTCATCACATGTTGATCTCTTAGGTAATGTGGTCATCACATGTTGATCCCTTAGGTAATGTTGTCATCATATGTTGATCTCTTAGGTAATGCGGTCGTCATGTGTTGATCCCTTAGGTAATGTGGTCATCACATGTTGATCTCTTAGGTAATGTGGTCATCACATGTTGATCTCTTAGGTAATGTGGACGTCACATGTTGATCCCTTAGGTAATGTGGTCGTCATGTGTTGATCCCTTAGGTAATGTGGTCATCATGTGTTGATCTCTTAGGTAATGTGGTCGTCATGTGTTGATCCCTTAGGTAATGTGGTCGTCATGTGTTGATCCCTTAGGTAATGTGGTCATCATATGTTGATCCCTTAGGTAATGTTGTCATCATATGTTGATTGCAGTTATTATCACCAAACTGTAAACACAGTTATTGTATTGTATACAAGTGGCTTGTGGTTATTGTATACTGTGGCTTGTGGTTATTGTATACTGTGGCTTGTAGTTATTGTATACTGTGGCTTGTGGTTATTGTATACTGTGGCTTGTGGTTATTGTATACTAGTGGCTTGTGGTTATTGTATACTGTGGCTTGTGGTTATTGTATACAAGTGGCTTGTGGTTATTGTATACTGTGGCTTGTGGTTATTGTATACTGTGGCTTGTGGTTATTGTATACAAGTGGCTTGTGGTTATTGTATACTGTGGCTTGTGGTTATTGTATACTGTGGCTTGTAGTTATTGTATACTGTGGCTTGTGGTTATTGTATACTGTGGCTTGTGGTTATTGTATACTGTGGCTTGTGGTTATTGTATACTGTGGCTTGTGGTTATTGTATACTGTGGCTTGTGGTTATTGTATACTGTGGCTTGTGGTTATTGTATACTGTGGCTTGTGGTTATTGTATACTGTGGCTTGTGGTTATTGTATACTGTGGCTTGTGGTTATTGTATACTGTGGCTTGTGGTTATTGTATACTGTGGCTTGTGGTTATTGTATACTGTGGCTTGTAGTTATTGTATACTGTGGCTTGTGGTTATTGTATACTGTGGCTTATGGTTATTGTATACTGTGGCTTGTGGTTATTGTATACTGTGGCTTGTGGTTATTGTATACTGTGGCTTGTGGTTATTGTATACTGTGGCTTGTGGTTATTGTATACTGTGGCTTGTGGTTATTGTATACTGTGGCTTGTGGTTATTGTATACTGTGGCTTGTGGTTATTGTATACTGTGGCTTGTAGTTATTGTATACTGTGGCTTGTGGTTATTGTATACTGTGGCTTGTGGTTATTGTATACTGTGGCTTGTGGTTATTGTATACTGTGGCTTGTGGTTATTGTATACTGTGGCTTGTGGTTATTGTATACTGTGGCTTGTGGTTATTGTATACTGTGGCTTGTGGTTATTGTATACTGTGGCTTGTGGTTATTGTATACTAGTCAACTTACAGAACTTAAAATGATAAATGTGGCAAATACAGTTATACCAGAGAATCCCAGAAGGCAGTCTAAATGAACATACACAAATGACTTATTACAGATGTGCAACATATTTGCCTTAAACCATAATATAGTAGAACCAACTGGAAAACAAAATATCCTCAATCTTATTTCTAAAAACAATGAACTAATTAGGGACATAATGATAACAAATACTTGTTACTCAGATCACAACATAATTGAAGTTCAAACAAGCATGGGCAATATACCTAAGCAGCAACTCTCAAACCCAAGAAGAGGAGAATTCAGTGAATTCAATTTTAATAACAAAGAGTTTAACTGGGAACAAATAAACCAAGACCTAACAAAAATATGGTGGGAGGAAAGACAGCTAGATAATGCAAATTTAAACCAGTGCTTTGAGACAATAGGCACAGTAGCACTAGAAATATGTGCTAATAATAGGCCATTAATTAAGAAGAAAGAGCAAAAGATGCAACCAGGAATAAGAACGGCATTCCTTCTATAGGCAAAAAACCAGCGTTGAATGTGATAAATAACTAGTGTAACATTGGTTTTCTGGGGAAGCCCCTTCGGCACCCGGGAGCTACTTATCCAAAGATAAAACAAGAGGGACTTACCCGGGAGGCGGTTACCACTCGCTCCTCAACTCGAAGTCGAGACAACTGGCTGCAACCGCCGACCCAATGCGACACAGGCCCAACTAGAGCCAGGAACATTGACAAGGTAGCAAGCAGCCAGGACCCTGTTCCATCTCCAAAAACCATGTGCCCAAATGTCAGCCCAAGTCATGTTACCGAGGACAGATGCCAAAGCAGCAAACTTACGAATGTCATGGGCATGAGGGCAGACCGCAGGCTGGCTGGACCGAATAACCCTGTGGGTGACCTGGGAGACCCGAGCCCTGGAACAGGGAAGCAGAGAAATCAGGTCAACCCAAAGCACGTCCTTGGTGCGCATGTAACAGTGAAGAGCCGCAACCGGACACAACACATGATGCACCTGGCCGAACAAAGCATCGACAACCCAAGGACCCCTCCGAAAACAGCGGTCTCATTCTTCACCTGAAAAGGAGATGGCTGCAAATGAACTAATCTACTACCTGGACTAAAAGAGCAAAAACCCCTACGCTGGAGGAGAGCATGAAGCTCCCCAACCCGACTCCCTGAGGCCAATGCCAACAGGAAAAAGAGCCTTCGCAAAACAATCTTGAACCAATGGGGCCACAACAAACCGAAGGGAAGAGAGAAAGAGACAAAACCGGGTACAATGACTAAGACGGCTCAGGCGGCGCATGAACAGGCCGGAGGTGAAACAACACATGATTCGGATTACGGAACGAAGCAGGAATAACATCCACCTCGAATGCAAAATGAAGCGGCTCCGCCAGCGCTGCATGATACAATGCCACAGTATTCAGTTTAAGATGACGGTCCTGAAACAACCAAGACAGGAAGGACAAGACAACCCGATCCGAAACAGAAGAAAACCAATACAGAGACGACAAATAACGAAAGCAACGCCAGGAAATTTTATACTGCTGCCGAGACGAGACACGCAGTTGGGACACCATCAACGAAGCCACCTGCAAGGAGCCAAAAGGAAAACTCTCCCTTGGTAAGTCTCCAAGTGAGCTAGGACATGAGCAACAGCAGAACCAGGAGGGAAGCGGTACAGGTAACCCCAGCTCGACCAGTCCTGCCTAAAGGCAACGACCCCGATGGCCTCGCAGTCGGGGAAGGGCGCCACATACACTCGATTATGCCTCCATGAAGAGGTCCACCTCCGGGAACCCGTACGTCTGGCAGAGCCAACTGAACGAGTCAGCGTTGACTATCCATTCCATGGACAAGGGAATGAATCGAGACAGGCCATGCGCCACAATGCTGGACACTCCCTGAACGTGAATGGCCAGGAGAGCCAAACCCAGAGAACTCAGCAGATGAGTCACCTGAAGTAAAGAGCTCGAAAGAGCCAAGGACCACATCGAACCCCCTCGATTCCGCTCTGAAGTTGTGTGGGTGAATTCTCTCAACCTTGTCTTCATAGCCGAGGCCCTCTCAATTCTGGTACTAATCTAGTTGCAAATCTCTAAATTTTTCAAGTTTCTGATTAAAATAAAATAACAGGATAACATCAGTAGCATTTCCCATATGCTACTGATGTTATCCTGTTCATATGAGCTTTTAGTGTAAGTGTTGGGATTATTGCCTTCCCTTTATGGTACAGTACAGTCAAATATAGGTCTCCTGTCCCCTTACCTTTTTCATTGCTTTCCACTTATTAAGACTAAATTCCAGCAGCCTTTTATTTACCTGCCCACTTCTGAAGTTTGCCAAGGACTTTTTACAGCATCCTACAGTTCTCTTCAGTTCTTACTCTCTTCATTAACTTTGCATCATCTGTCAGAGCTCACACTCCCTCTGCAAGGTCATTTACATAAATTAAAAGCAGCAATAATCCTGGTACAGAGTCCTGTGGAAAACCATTTTCCACTCCACTTTGACTATGACCCTTTGTTTCCCACCTGTCAAGTACTCTCACAGTGAGTGCAGTGCACTTCCAGTTATCTTGCTTGTCTTTCCATATTCTCTAGTAGTTTTTAGTGAGCAACTGTATTAAAAGCTTTTTGCCAGTCTAGAAAGATTCATTCTACCCATCTTTCCTACTGTTATCCTATTTTGATCATCTTGTAGAAGTCACTCAAGTTTGTTATGCAGGATTTTTTCTCACTAAAGCCACATTGTGCATTTTAAAAAATTTACTCTTCAAATGTTCTACAATCCTTTTCCTAATGATTTTCCCTAGAATCTACCATAAAATGCACGTTAACCCTTAGACCTATCATACCCTGCATATGCACAAAAATAAAATAATTTCAACAAATAATTTTTCATTATAGAATTATTAATTTGTATGCAGCGTGTAAGAAAAACATGGAAAATAAGTGAATAATTATTATTTCACTGGATGGAGGCGCTCTGCAAGGCTGCATTTGGCACTGGTCAACGCTTGGTACTCAACATGGCTGACACTTCCTGTTTTATCCTTCAATATTTCACTGATTGTTTATCACTTATTTTTATTTATTTACATCCACAAGAGAGCTTTTATATTGATATTTGCATCATACATGTAAAACCCAGACAATAATTGTTTACATCATATGATGACGATGGCATTCCCCTAGTAATATTCATGATGATAATGGCATTTGTACCATGCCGTACAAATGGTAGGATTCTTTTCATAGGTCAAAATAAACTCCAATATATCCACATAGATTTATTATATTCATATTTGCATCATACACGTAAACCCCCAGACAATTTGATAAATCTTCATATGATGATAACCACATTACCCTGTGAGTAAACAACTGCCGATAACTGCTGTCTAAGGGTTAATGACGCTGGTCTATAGTTTAATACTTCATATCTGTATCCTTTCTTCAATATTGGAAATGCATTTGCCTTTTTTCAGATTTCCAGTAGCTCTGCCATCTCTAGTGTAATGTTGTACACTACACACTATTGAATAATATTAATGAGAAAAAAAATCAATCAGTCAGAGACATTGAAATAATTAGGTAATAATATCTTTGTGGCAACTTCTGCCTGACGGCTCTGTAGGAGGAGACAGGCCCCTGGACGTGTACACTTTCAGCACCTGGATCTTGCCAAACTTCCTTGCTCTATCACCCCCAAAATGTTACTTACCATTTTTAATTTTTTTTCCTGTGATTAGAGAACACATTTTAACAATCTTAGAAAGGAAAACAATTTTGTATTCTTTTTCTTGTGAACAGCGGTGTTGTCGGCTATTAATAGCTGCACTGTCCAAGGGTTTAAAGTTCTAAATACAGTATGTATTCTCTAGAACACAGGCGAGAGAGAGAGATACATAATAATCAACAGATGGAAAATATTAGAGGGACTGACTCCAAATCTAAATATAGATTATATCACATGAAACCAGTAGGCATGCAGGATGTGCAAAATAGCCCCATTGAAAAGCAAAGGTGCAATAGGTATACTGAGGGAGAATATTAACATCAAGGGACCAAGACTTTTCAACACTCTCCCGCTACACATAAGGGACATAACTGGCCAGCCTCTCAAAGTGTTCAAGAGAGAAATCGACAAACACTTCCAAGTGTGGAACAAGTTACAGTAACTGAGGTGGTGGATGCCAAAACCGTCAGTAGTTTCAAAGCTTCATATGACAAAGTGTACTGGGAAGACGGAACATCACGAGTGTGGCTCTCATTCTACAACTACACTTTGGTAATTACACACACACACACAAGCATGGTAGCAAGTACCAAGCTATTATGAACCCAAATTTGAATCATGATATAACTTTGAGAAACTTACTAAAGGAGAGCATAGGGGATGCATTTAAAAAATCAAGATAATGTTTTCTTGTTTGTTTCTTCTTAATATTTTCAAACAGTAAACTAATGAAAAAATCTTTCATAATATATATAGGACAACAGGTAGGTAGACATGCTCTCACATGTCTGCAGGACATGCTCTCCCATGTCTGCAGGACATGCTCTCACATGTCTGCTGGACATGCTCTCACATGTCTGCAAGACATGCTCTCACATGTCTGCAGGACATGCTCTCCCATGTCTGCAAGACATGCTCTCACATGTCTGCAGGACATGCTCTCCCATGTCTGCAGGACATGCTCTCACATGTCTGCAAGACATGCTCATCCAAGGATACAGTATATAAAGATCTTAAATGCCTCTCTGACAACTCAGTTTTCTGCATGTATATTGTTGGTCTCTTGCAGTGGACTTTGAATTGGAAAAATCAACACGAGTTAACACGCTTGATGATGTTTCTTGACGTGTTTCTGCATGTTGCTGCCATCTGATGATCTGTAGGGGCAACAGGGGCAGGTATACGGCTTCTCCCCTGTATGGGTACGCAGGTGAGTCTTGAGGTGATCGATGCGACTGACGCTGCGCCCACAGATTGGACACACCACTGGTCGCCCACTCAACACCCGCCCACTGTACATCTGGGGGGCCGCCCACTGCAAAGAGACCCAACAATGTCACTACAGCACTCCAGCCACTTTACACATGACATCACCACTTTCCAACTGTACTCTTACAATGCCACAAGAAGCTGTAGTACACTAAACTTTTCTAATAATTGAAAAAATAAATATTTTTGTCAGGAAAATCCAACTCTTGATGTACTATAAGAACAATTCGGACAAAAATGCAATCCATCAGTTAAGCCTCAAATAAAGTAGGATAACGTTATCAATAGTGTAATGACATTTTTGCTAGCAGTTAATTATCCAGTCATATATTTTAGGTTACATGTAACTATAATCCCCCCCCCCACCCCCTCCCAGATTATGAAGACATTATTTTCAAAACTGGATTAAACAACCATGGTAATACATGTCAGCAGGTGATAAAGACAACAACACAGCCCAGGTGAATGCCCTCCCACATCAACATGATGACAGCACAGCATGGGTGAATGCCCTCCCACATCAACATGATGACAACATAGCATGGGTGAATGCCCTCCCACATCAACATGATGACAACATAGCACGGGTGAATGCCCTCCCACATCAACATGATGACAACATAGCACGGGTGAATGCCCTCTCACATCAACATGATGACAGCACAGCATGGGTGAATGCCCTCCCACATCAACATGACAACACAGCACGGGTGAATGCCCTCCCACGTCAATATGATGAGAGCACAGCACGGGTGAATGCCCTTCCACATCAACATGATGACAGCACAGCATGGGTGAATGCCCTCCCACATAAACATGATGACAACATAGCACATGTGAATGCCCTCCCACATCAACATGACAACATAACATTGGGGAATGCCTCCCCACATGAACAGTAAACATGATGACAACATATACACGGGTGATTGCCTCTCCACATGGACATGACAATTGCCCTGTTTTAAACACTCAAGCTACTGAGAAAACCGCTGGTGTATTCAACTTTATTTTATTAAAGTCCGGAGTAATCTAAACACAGTACTGTACTGTAAAGACCAATATTAAGTCAGGAGCAATCTAAACACGGTACTGTAAATGCCAATATTAAGTTCCTTCTATCTTGAGGTTATCTTGAGATAATTTCGGGGCTTGGCGTCCCCGCGGCCCGGTCCTCGGCCAGGCCTCCTGTTTGTTACACACCCCCAGGAAGCAGCCCGTAGCAGTTGTCTAACTCCCAAGTACCTATTTACTGCTAGGTAAATGTCCTCGCACATCAGGGTGAAAGAAACTCTGCCCATTTTTGTTTCCGCCTCCACTGGGGATCGAACCCAGAACTTCAGGACTACAAATCCAAAGCACTGTCCACTCAACTGTCAGGTGCCTGTCTGGAGCAATCTAAGCATAGTACTGCACTGTAAAGGCCAATATTCAAAAATGGAGTCCATTTTCTTACCCAGAGAATCTCAAGAGGCACAATGCTTTCAACGTTAATTTCCACCAATTATTCCACTCCCTCCAAACCTTATCATATTATACCGAAGGAAACATAGCTTTCCGTATACACACGTCCACATTGCCGATGGTGTGCACATTTGAATATACAGTACATGTAACCATTACATCACATATGACTATATGTAATTAACACACATGTCAACACATATGTAACCCTCACATATGTAACTATCACATAAGTAACCATCACATTTGATCACACACATGTAATCATCACATAGGACAATACTGACAAAGAAAGTCTAACCTAATAATATCTCCTTAAACTTCTCTTGACTAAGTGGCGGCAGAAGGCGAGAATCAAGACACACAGCATCTCAACTTTGGTGCAGCTTGGATACATTACTGCACACATTATATCTGGGCGGGATTGTTAGAAGGGCTTATTGATGCAGAAAGTGAACGCCTAACATGGGTGCCTTGGTGTCGCTTCATAGAACTGGCATCTTTGCACCGAAAGTCACATCGAGAGCAGGAATAAGGCATTTCCCCAGTGTGTGTGCGAACGTGACGCCTCAAGTTGGAACTGAGACGAGATGTGTAAGGGCAATAGGGACATGTGTGAGTGCTTTGAGTTCCAGGATATACATTTTGAAGGGTCACTTGCAGCCTCTGAGGACCTGTGTGTACATCATGGCAGCCTGCCTGTACACCCTGATTACCCATTTCCACATCTTCCAGGCCTCTATGAACTTCTGGGTCACGTCGCCCACTGCCAGATACCCACGGAGAGCTGCGCGCCCACTGCAAAGAGCACAACCTTGCTTTAGAATGACAATATGCTGAGACCAAATGCATTGGACAGCATAATTCTAATCTCAAAAACGAATCTTTAATAATTTCCTCAACACCTTAAACTTGACAAACTCAATTCCTACCTAGCTGAAATAATATGCACATTTTGTTTAAGGTACAGAAGGAACTTCCTCCTGTTTTATACAACATTTTTCTCTTGCATATGAGGTTATAATTAAAATTATAACAAAGAAACAATGTCTACAACTACAAGATTCATAAGATTTTTAAATAAAAATAGAGAATATTACCATATCTTACCACACTCTAAATTCCACATTCACAATCCGCTAATGAGTAGACTTGTGCCAAGAATGCGCAGCTTGAGATGTTGCACTATTGCAATTCAGCATGTCTGATATCGCATCAGTATTATGACATTTAATATGCTCTTTCATAAAATTTCTATCTTCAGTCAAAAAAGAGCACAGGGGGCATACATATGGTCTTTCACCATGATGAACTCTAATATGCTTCTTGAGATTGCTCAAGTAGGCACACTTGTGACTGCATTGAGGGCAGTGGTGGGGTTTTTCCCCTGTGTGCTTGCGATAGTGAGTCTCCAGATGTTGTCTTCGCTGAGCAATGTATCCACAAACATGGCAGACAAGTTGAGATTTTGATCCCCCCCTGCCACTACCAGGCTCCCCTCTGACTGCCGCAGTCAAACCACCACCCGCCTCCCCTCCACCAAACGCAGCCAAGCCACCACCCGCCACCCTGTCACCGTGCGCAGCTCTCCACACCCACTGTAAAGAGACACACCCCAAATTACTCTCCACTACTTCAATTAGGTGGACTTTTCTCAGACTATCAATCAAGATACATTATTTACCACTATTGCTTCCACTACAAAACTCTTGGGTCTTATCCTGTAATTGTTCAACATATAGTGAATGATGTTAACAATCTGTTTACTATGCAAGATGTGGAAAAGATTTCCCACTTATAACATAATTTACTGCACAATAAATTGATATAATATACAGCTATGAGGAATCATCCTCTGGTTTGCTTACAAGACTATGAATTTTAAACCTTTAAACTGAATTATGAATATTTAACTCTGCTATTACAATATTTACTTATTATTATAATAATATTAAGGCTTGTTGTCACATGCGTGACATCAGTCATCTCTAAATCATCATGAGGATTAAGCAACTGAATTCCTATACTTAGCTCTTGTGAATAAATAAGTACGGTATAGATAAATTCTAATGCTTTACATATTATTTTAATTAATTTACTGAATTTGATCCTGTGATGATTTGAATTAAGCAGCCCTCTTCCCAATTAAATAAATATTACCGTATTTGCCGGTGTATACAAAAAGGCGTACAGGACACGCTTTTTTAATTTTTAAATGTATCAAAAAATTTAGCTGCGTCTAATGCGGTCGTATTACAGATGCTAGACCGAGTGCCATAGGCTAGAGAACCCGATGAGCACACTGGCTAACTTCGCTAGGCACAAAAATCGTTGATAATAATAAAATATTGAAAACAAGCCACATTATTACAGTAAATTGTGTTACTAATAATAAAATACAGTATTGAAAACAAGCCGAGTTATTACAGTCTGTTATTGCAAACTTATAAAAACAATTTTATGATGTGTCGGGAGTTATGAAGGAAGCTCACAACATCTCACCACCTTACACAGCATTCATAACCCATGCCTGATATATCATACATTATTTAAAGACTGTGTTACCTTTAAGAATCATTTATTCATTATCTAAATGAAAAATGCTCCTAGAAATTGGAAAGGAATGTTAAACTTTCATCCACCTATCAGTCGTTTGTAATGAGTAAATGACAACAAAACCAGAGCACTGTAATGGTGGCCCTGATGCGCCAACACAAAACATCACATCCAGAAATACAAGTTTCACATTCACCAGTATAGTCTCTTGCCCAAAATATAAACAACTATACAGCTGATCTTATTTAAGAGGAGTTTAGAGTTGAGGTACTAAAAACACTTTAAAATATCTTTCAATAAAGGCATGATGAAACATACTGAAATAGTTCTTTTCCACAAAATATCCTTGTAAAACAGGGGTGCGTCTTATGCGAGGATGCATCTTTTACACCGGCAAATACGGTAATTAAAATGACAAATTCTGCTCTATCCCAATTAACACTAACAAAACCCCCCATTGTGGAATTGTGTGAAATTCATCTACCTATGTTACCCGATTGATACCTGCTTGATGGGGTTCTGGGAGTTCTTCTACTCCCCAAGCCCGGCCTGAGGCCAGGCTCGACTTGTGAGAGTTTGGTCCACCAGGCTGTAGCTTGGAGCGGCCCGCAGCCCCACATACCCACCACAGCCCGGCTGATCCGGAACTTCTCTTAGAAAACAGTCCAGTTTTCTCTTAAAGATGTCCACGGTTGTTCCGGCCATATTTCTTATAGTCGCTGAGAGGACGTTGAACAACCGCGGACCTATGATGTTTATACAGTGTTCTCTGATTGTGCCTATGGCACCTCTGCTCTTCACTGGTTCAATCTTGCATTTTCTTCCATATCGTTCACTCCAGTACATTGTTATTTTACTGTGTAGATTTGGGACCTGGCCCTCCAGTATTTTCCATGTGTATATTATTTGGTATCTCTCTCGTCTCGTTTCTAGAGAGTACATTTGGAGAGCTTTGAGACGATCCCAATAATTTAGGTGTTTTATCTCGTCTATGCGTGCCGTATATGTTCTCTGTATTCCCTCTATTTCAGCAATTTCTCCTGCTCTGAAGGGGAAAGTGAGTACTGAGCAGTACTCGAGACAGGACAACACAAGTGATTTGGAGAGTACAACCATTGTGGTGGAATCCCTGGATTTAAAAGTTCTCGTAATCCATCCGATCATTTTTCTGGCTGATGCAATATTTGCTTGGTTATGCTCCCTAAACGGTAGATCGTCGGACATCATAATTTCCAACTCCTTGACATGCTGTTTTTCTACTATGGGAAGATTCGATTGTGTTTTGTACCCTGTATTATGTTTCAGATCCTCATTTTTGCCGTACCCGAGTACCTGAAATTTATAACTTTTAAACATGTTATTTTGACCAGACCACACACTAGAAGGTGAAGGGACGACGACATTTCGGTTCGTCCTGGACCATTCTCACAATCAACTTGAGAATCAACTTGTATTTCTCTTGAGAATGGTCCAGGACGGACCGAAACGTCGTCGTCCCTTCACCTTCTAGTGTGTGGTCTGGTCAACTTACTTTAGCCATGTTATTGTGACTCATCACCTGCATCATGTTATTTTCTGCTGCCCAATCGAAAACTTTGTTGACATCTGCTTGTAATTTTCAATTGTCTTCAGCAGAGGTAATTTTCATGCTGGTTTTTGTGTCATCTGCGAAGGATGATACGAAGCTGTGACGTGTATTTTTGTCTATATCTGATATGAGAATAAGGAACAGCAGTGGTGCAAGGACTGTACCTTGAAGTACAGAGCTTTTAACATCGCTCGGACTCAATTTTATTTTATTTTATTTATGTCATATATTTATTTTATTTGTCATATACATGTCATACAGTTCGCTATAAATTGCTTTAATATATAGTCCATTTATGAAAGAAAATAAACAAACTTGGCCAGATAATCCAACACAAGCATTACACTCGACTGCCTTCACTGACAGCATCCTATAATACCCTATTCCAGCATCCCATAATATACCGTACCTAGGCAGACCATATGTACTGTTTTGAACAGGACAATACAGTTTTCCATATTTCCCAAGTCCATATTTCCATATTTCAACCCTCAGACAGTGGTTATCGTCAATTGTTGATTCACATGGTAACGGCGGTTATCACCATATGAAGATTTAACAAATTATTGTCTGGGTTTTACATGTATGATGCAAATATGGACATAACAGATCTATGTGGATGCAATGGCATTTACATTGAACCCGTGAACAAATCCTGCTACACTTTCATGGTACAATGTGGTTACTGGCATGAATGTTATTAGGGAAATATGGTCATCATATTATGATTTAAACAATTATTGTCTGGGTTTTACATGTGTGATGCAAATATAGATATAAAAGCTCTGTGCATGTAAATACAGTATAGGAAAACAAGTGATAAAACAATTAGTGAAACATCAGAGAATAAATCAGCAAGTGTCAGCATAATCAAGCACAGAGCATTGATAAGTGCCAGACTCAGACTTACAGAGCGCCTCAACCCAATGAAATGAAATGATAAGTATTTCTTTATTTTTGCGTTTTTCTTATATTCTGCATACAAATTAATAATTCTGTAATGATTTTTTTTTGTGCACTGGTTGGTATGGCCATATATTTCTCTATAGGCACTGTCTAAGGGTTAATAAAATTTTTAATTATGTCCAGCTTTTAATAAAACTATACATATACTTTGATATTGGTCAATCATATACAGTATATACAGTCAGCCACGTGCTTTCCAAACCCGTCAGGATCGAGACTGCACAAATAACCTTTGTGTTTGGATAAGTGGCTCAACATCCTGATAAGTTAGGCGTGAAAAAAATTGACAATTTTGTTGCAGAAGTGTGACTGTTTTGTTTGTATCCACCAAATATGAATTTACCTGAGGGCCACTAATACTAGTGGCTTCGATGAAGACAGGAATCTGGCAGCTTGTCAAAGGTCCCCCCATTTGCCCTGATGATCTTTTTCCAGCTGTATTTTAAAGCCCAGCAGAGTTTTGGTGTTTACAGCTTTGGCGGGTAGGCGGTTCCACAGGTTTACAGCACTATGGGTTAGAAAGCATCTCCTGTTTTCTGTCCTACAATGTGGCTTGTTGAGCTCGAACCCGATGCTCCTCGTTCGTGTCACATCTGACCTTTTGAAGAAATTGTCTGGATCGACATCCTCCAAATTGTTCAGCATTTAAAAGGTTTAGATGAGATCCACCCTGTCATGCCTGGTTTGCAGTGTTGTTAGCCCTGTGGCTGTGCTGGTTGATTTTCTGCTACTAGTTCTTGCAAAACACCGACTCATTTTTGGCACTAATAAGGCACTATTAGCAAATTCCTGCAACATCTTGTTGTATAACAATACAGCTATAGTCAAAAAATGATAAATTCCACGATTATTCTTCCAGCGGTGGACAAACACGTCACTTGCAGACAAAACTAATGGCACTAGGTGCCTACTGTATGAATGCAGACTAGGTCTATACACCCTATATAAGGCTGGTATTTAAGCCAGATCCAATAACATAAATTTCTCTCAAATATTGGATTTACATCAAATTACTGTATATATTTTTGGATTAGGTTACTCACCTAAATCCTGGCCTTTTCTATAAATTCATTAAAAGTAAGTTACATGTAAAGGATGAAATCCAGAGATTGATAATGTTGAACAGGTTCACAGAGAATGAAAAAATATATGCGAAATACTAAATGAACAGCTCCAAAGTGTGTTTATATAAAATGAGGTTTTCAGAGAACCCCAGACAATGTCAATTCCAGAAAACACAATAAGAGTACAGAGAGGTGTCTCAGGATGAAGAGGAAAATTTACTCAAGGGGCTAGGAAGAAATAAAGCTGTAGGACCGGATGGCGATTCACCTTGGGTGTTGAGAGACTGTGCAACTGAGCCGAACCCATCCACTTCAACTGATATTCCAGACATTTTTGTCCACAGGAATCTTAATAGATACTTGGAAAAAGGCAAACATAGTTCCAATCTACAAAAATGGTAACCAAGAAGACCCTTTAAATTATAGTTCTGTATCATTAACAAGTGTGGTAGTCAAAACACAAGAACAAATAGTTACAACCAAATGGATTGAACACCTGGAGAGTAATAACATAATAACAGGCAGAAAATATGGTTTACGTACAGGAAGATCCTGTGTAACAAATCTTCTTAGTTTTTCTGATAGAGCCACAGAGATTCTACAGGGAAGAGATGGTTGGGTTGACTGCATATATCTGGACATCAAATGGCATTTGACAGAGTGACACACATAAGATTGTTTTGGAAACTAGAACATGCTGGAGAGGTGACATGGAGATTGCTGACATGGATGAAAATTTTTCTAATAAAGTTGAGAGCTGTAATCAGAGGCAATGAATCTGACTTCATTCATGTTACTAGCAGAGTACCATAGGGCTCAGTTGCTGATGATGCTAAGCTACTAGGGAAGATAGGAGACATAGACAATTGACATGCCCTTCAAATTAACCTAGACGAAATAGGTGCTTGGAGTGTCAAGTAGCAAATGGAATTGAATGTGAATAAATGCCATGTTTTGGAATGTGGAATAGGAGAAAAAAAAAATCCTACAAATTATTTGGAAAGGAATTAAAGAACTCTTGTAATGACCGGTATATATAGTCTAGCTTTTGTTATTAATGTAAACATTTCACCTAGTTAACCCTGAAATTGCGCATCATATGATGCTTTGACGGACTTGCAGTAAATTGCGCATCGCATCATATGATGCTTTGACGGACTTGCAGTAAATTGCGCATCGCATCATATGATGCCTTGGAGTACTACGCAAGATTTAAATGGCCCGCAGATACACTTGGTTCACCACACCTTCATCAGGGCTCTTGTAAACAGACGCCATTTTTTTTTTTAAATCGTGGGCCAAATTCCCGGGTGTTAGGGGCCTCAGTATTGAGTGAGCTACCTAGCCTGACGCACGCAGCATGAGCTCACAGCACTGCTGTTCAGCTTGTGACTACAGCATCGCCTAAAAATGCCATAATATACTTGTTCATGCTATTAATTTGTAGCGATATTATTACAGAAGACCCCTGACTGGGATACAACTGACCAGGGTTCTGATAATAGCAGGATTGTGGTGATATTTAGCGCTGTGCTCCATGGAGGGAGGAGTAATGCTGTGGGAGGGGAGGGTAGTGGCATTGTCTTCTGACTGTGTGTGGCCACCTTTTATTGACTGCACTCACCATACCAGCTTAGTGGTTCGCTATGGTGAACACAAATGTAGATACTTATATATAACGTGTGTATAGAGGGTATAAACAGCAAGAGGAGTAGGTTGGGAGCCGCCATTTCGGTGAGGGAGGTGCGTCATCTGCACGACTTATCATCTTTACTGGTGACCACGATGGTCTTTGGGCACCATACCAGTTTACTTGTACAAGTATGGTGAATAAAACAGGTAGATATTTATATATAATGTGTGTATATAGCATAATAACACCACAAACAGCACTGTTGGAGGAGAAATATTAGTGTGTCTGGCCTTGAGGGTGGCAGCCAGCTGACTGTGTAAGTAGCTACGTCTTTGTGCTTTTACTCGCCATACAAGCTTAGATGTACAGTTATGATGAACAAAACATGTAAATACTTATATATAACGTCTGTATATAAAAGCAAAAACAGTATGGTGGGAGGAGAATGGTGGCAAGTCAAGTCAGGTGAGGGAGGGAGGGAGGGAGTGGCAGCCAGTGGCGGGCTGCCACTGCCACTGCCACTCAGCATACCAGGTTCGTTATGGTGAACACGAATGTAGATACTTATATATAGAGTCTGTATATAGTGAATAAAAGCAAAAACAGTATTGTGGGAGGAGAATGTGGGTAAGTCAGGTGACTTGAGGGAGGGAGGAAGTAGCAGCCAGTGGCGGGCTGTCACTGGCACTGTCACTCAGCATGCCAACTTAGTGGTTTATTATGGTGAACACGAATGTAGATACTTATAAATAACGTCTGTATATAGTGAATAAAAGCAAAAACAGTATGGTGGGAGGAGAATGTGGGCGAGTGAGGTGTTGAGGGAGGGCGTGAGTGGCTGGCTGGTACACGGCGGTCACTCCTCGTTACTTTTTGACTCATAATACCAACTTAGTGGTTCGTTATGGTGAACAAAACATGCAGATACTTATATATAACCTGTGTATATAGTGTAATAACCGACAAAGTATTTGTTCACTGTTTGATGAACATAATTGAATCAACAATATGCACACCATATTTTTGAGTACACCGATGATTCACTCATTTTATAATATAAATGTATCACACTACACACTATTGAATAATATTACAGCAAAAAACTACGAAAAATCAATTAGAGACATTGAAATAATTAGGTAATTATCTCTTTGTGGCAACTCCGGCCTGACAGCTGGCGAGCAACAGACCGCCTGGGACGCACGCTGAGTCAGCGCCTGTTTTTTGCCAGACTTCTCTGCCCTATAGCGGGCAAAATATGCCACTTACGATTTTTTTATTATTTTTCCCATGATCAGTGAACACAAATTAACAGGTTAGGAAGAAAACTAATTTTTTTTTTTTTTTTTTTTTTTTTTTTTGTATGCGCCTGTGGGTGTCAAATGGTATATAGCCATGTGCTATTTAAGGGTTAAAATACCAGTTTATTTTATTTGGATTAAATTTCATATTTAATTTGTGTTTGGGAGTATGTATTAGTAAATGTTTATGATTATGTGTGTAAAATTTTCCCGCGTGTTTTTGTGAGAGTTGCGCTCCTGCACTCCCCAAGAGAGGACTGACACTCCACATATACAGGTTGAGTGGTGTGAGCTCGTGAGGTACCCACCTGTGTGAGGTTATTGACCTCCATTAAATCTGAGTGACTGGAACGTTAATCGTTAATCTGGTGTGTGAGAAATTAGTCCTTGTTAGTGTATTGTACCATTTCCTGCGTTTTAATAAATGCAATGCACACACTTCGATTGTTTATTGAGTCCTGCCAATTCAAAAATATGGTACCAGTCCCACATGGTTATTACTGGGTTTGAAGTGTTTATAAACCCATATTGGTTCTACATCCCTGGTGTAAAGTAACATAGCTATACTATAATGAAGTAAGGACGGATTTTGTAAGTTCGTACTCTAGGGTACGGCTTACAAGCGTGTATAAACAAGGCTTACAAGCGTGTATACTCTAACAAAGAAAGAGATCTAGGAGTGGTTCTGGATAGTAGACTGTCACCAGAGGAACACAAATGACATTGTGCAAGAAGCATATGCTGCACTTTCCAACTTCAGAATTGCTTTTAATTACATGGATGGTGAAATACTCGTAATCCATCCTATCATTTTTCTGACTGACGCAATATTTGCTTGGTTATGCTCCCTAAATGTTAGGTCGGCAGACATCATTATTCCAAAATCATTTACATGCTGTTTTCCTACTATGGGCAGATTTGGTTGAGTTTTGTACCATGTATTATGTTTAAGGTTCTCATTTTTACCGTACCGAAGTATCTGGACCTGAACATTTATCAATGTTAAACATCATGTTATTGTCGGCCACCCAGTTGAAAACTTTATTAACCCTTAAGTTGCGCAACACATCATATGATTGGTTGAGTGACTTGCTATAAATTGCGCATCCCATCATATGATGTATTGGAGTACTACGCAAGATTTAAACGACCCGCGGATACACGGGGTTCACCTCACCTTGATCAGGGCTCTTGTAAACAGACGCCATTTTAAAAAAAAATCGTGGGCCAAATTCCCGGGTGTGAGGGACGTCAGTATTGAGTGAGCCACCAAGCCTGACACACGCAGCATGAGCTCACAGCACTGCTGTTCAGCTTGTGACCACAGCATCGCCTAAGAATGCCATAATATACATGTTCATGCTATTATTTAACGATGATATTATTACAGAAGACCCCTGACTGTGATAAAAATGACCAGGATTCTGATAATAGCAGGATTGTTGTGATAATTAGCGCTGTAGTGGGAGGAGTAATCTTGGTGGGGAGGGAGGTAGCATTGTCTGCTGACTGTGTGTGACCACCTTTTACTGTCTGGACTCACTATACCAGCTTAGTTGTTCGCTATGGTTAACAAAACATGCAGATACTTATATATAACGTCTGTATATAAAAGCAAAAACAGTATGGTGGGAGGAGAATGGTGGAGAGTCAGGTGAGGTGAGGGAGGAAGTGGCAGCCAGTGGCGGGCTGCCACTGCCACTCAGCATGCCAACTTAGTGGTTCGTTATGGTGAACACGAATGTAGATACTTATATATAACGTCTGTATATAGTGAATAAAAGCAAAACCAGTATGGTGGGATGAGAATGTGAGCGAGTGAGGTGTTGAGGGAGTGAGTGGCAGCGAGTGACTGGCTGGTGTGTGGCGGTCACTCTTCGTTGCTTTTTTACTCATAATACCAACTTAGTGGGTCGTTATGGTGAACAAAAGATGCAAATACTTATATATAACCTGTGTATATAGTGTAATAACCAACAAAGTATTTGTTCACTGTTTGATGAACATAATTGAATCAACATTATGCACACCATATTTTTGAGTACAGCGATGATTCACTCATTTTATTATATAAATATATCACACTACACACTATTGAATAATATTACAGCAAAAAAAAACTGAAAAATCAATCAGAGACATTGAAATAATTCGGTAATTATCTCTTTGTGGCCACTCCTGCCTGACAGCTGGGAGCAAAAGACCGTCTGGGACGCACGCTGAGTCAGCGCTTGTTTTTTGTCAGACTTCTCCGCCCTATAGCGGGCAATATATGCCACTTACGATTTTTTTATTATATTTCCCATGATCAGAGAACACAAATTAACAGGTTTAGAAGATTTTTTTTTTTTTTTTTTTTTTTTTTTTTTTTTTTTTTTTTTTTGGTATGCGCCTGTGGGTAACAAATGCTAACTAGCCCTGAGCAACACACGGGTTAATATCTGCTTGAAGTTTTCAATGTCTTCAACAGAAGTAATTTTCATGCTGATTTTTGTGTCATCTGCAAAGGATGATACGAAGCTGTGCCTTGTATTTGAGTCTATATCTGATACGAGAATAAGGTAAAACAGTGGTGCAAGGACTGTATACCTTGAGGTACTGAGCTTTTAACAGCACTTGGACTCAATTTTATATGGTTGACTGTTACTCTTTGTGTTCTATTTGACAGAAAACTAGGAATCCAGCATCTTACTTTACCCATTATTCCCACTGACATCATTTTGTGTACTATCACTCAATGGCTACATTTCTCGAATACCTTTGCAAAGTCAGTGTATACCACATCTGCATTTTGTTTTTCTTCTAATGCCTCAGTGATTTTGTTGTAATGGTCAAGTAGCTGTGAGAGGTATGATCTTCCTGCTCTAAATCCAAGTTGGCCTGGGGCCAGATTCACGAAGTAGTTATGCAAGTACTTATGAACGTGTACATCTTTCCTCAATCTTTGACGGCTTTGGTTACATTTATTAAACAGTTTACAAGCATGAAAACTTCCCAATCAACTGTTGTTATTATTATAAACAGCCTCCTGGCACTTCGCAGCTCATTAACTGTTAAATAATTGTTAACAAAGCCGCCAAAGATTGAGAAAAGATGGACAGGTTCGTAAGTGCTTGCGTAACTGCTTTGTGAATCTGGCCCCTGGGTTGTGGAGGTCATTGATTTCCATGAAACTAGTGACCTGACTCCTGATCACTCTCTCAAATACTTTTATTATGTGTGATGTTAGTGCAACTGATCTATAATTCTTTGCCAATGCTTTGCTCCCTCCCTTGTGAAGGGGGCCCTATGTCTGCTGATTTAAGCACATCTGGTATCTCCTCCATATCCAAGCTCTTCCTCCACACAATACTGAGTGCCTGCACTACTGGCACCTTGCATTTCTTTATAAAAATTAAATTCTATGAGTCTGGCCCCGGGGCTCAATGCATGGGTATGTTGTCAATTTCCCTTTCAAAATCTACCACGCTTGTGTTGATATCAGTTATATTTACAGGTGGTTTGGATATCACGTATAACGAAGTTATCCGGATCTTCCACTTTCATGCTGTTTTTTTGAGTGCTAAACATGTCCTCATGCGGTTTTTTTAAGGATTTTACTGATTTTTTGTCATCCTCTGTGTATGAACCTTCACATGTACAAATAGGTCCAATACTAGAGTTTTTTTTGCTTTTGATTTTGCCTATGTGAAGAAATATTTTGTGTTTTTCTTTATTTCTTGAATTGTTTTCTGTTCTAGTTCCCTTTCTTCTATCTGATATGACTGCTTCAGTCTCTGTTCGACTTCTTCAGTTTCCCTGTATAAATTATTCCTTCTTTGTATGGAGAGTTGTGTGTGTTTAAGCATTTCCGTTATTTTTTCCTTCTTTTGTAGTGTCGCCTGCATTCTCTTTCTACGTTGGACCTCTTTCTGGCTTTCCTCAAAGGAACATGTTTCAGGGAGGCTTCATATGCTTCATAAGTTAGTTTTTCTATTCCTTGTGTTGGATTTTTATTACTTGGAACAGTTTCCCTTTGAATGTTTGTAAGTTTCCTGTTTATTTTCTCACAGTCTATCCTTTAATTATTAAAATTGAATTTATTGAATAACCTTTCTTGCTTGTTGTTTCTCTTGGGCCTACTATCGTTATTAATGTTAGTTTGCACTTCAATGATCTTGTGGTCCGAGTATGTAGTGTCTGAGATTGTAATGTCTCTGATTAGCTCATCACTGTTCGTGAATATCAGGTCCAACGTGTTTTCGTTCCTAGTTGGCTCTGTAATCTGCTGACTGAGCGAGAATTTGTCACAGAATCTCAGTAATTCTCTGACCTGTGGTTGGTTATTTTCAGGTTGATTTCCTGCTATAATTTTTTACTATTTTCCATTTTAAACTGGATAGATTGAAGACTCCAAAAAAGATAATATCTGGTACTGCGTTTACTAGGTTATCAAGAATGGTCTATTTTTATGTATCTATTCAGTGAATTCCTCAACTGTTACATCTGGCAGGTTTGTATATTAGAATAATAATTAGATTTATATTTTCTATCTTGATTCCAAGTACCTCTACCACCTCATTAGTCGAGTTCAGGGGCTCTGTGCATGCCAGTTCCTCTTTAATATACAGACCTACTCCTCCACTTGATCTAATTACTGTCACATCTATATAAAATATAATTTGGGCTCCATATTTCACAATCCATGAAGTCTTTCGAGTGGGTTTCAATAAATGCACCAAATATTGAGTTTGATTCTATATCTAGAAATAAAGTTAAGTTCTTAAGTAACTTTATTTCTTGATTTTGACTTTAGGCCTTGTATGTTTGCAAATATGAAATATTTCCCATAATGCATGTCACTTCTGATGGGCTTTGGTAGTTCTCCCCCCTCTACACCCTGGTCCAGGGTGTGTTGTTTTGGTAGTGGTTCGTCCAGTGTTAGTAGTAGTAGTAGTACGGATGTTGTGTGGTGTAGTACCTGTGTGCTTGTTGATGACTTGTATTCCAGTCTTGTGGATATCTCCCTCCCTCTCTGTAATCCTGCAGTCATTCTATCTGCCTGTTCCTCTCTCTTGTATGTTCTAGAATGTTTCTGCCTTCCTCTAAACAAATTTCCAGTAGTATCATATTGATCTTCCCGTCTATAACGCTGTGTACCTCTCACATGGAATTCCGGCACTGAAGATTGTAACTTTTTTCATTACTAAAGATTTGCATAGTTTAGGGTGGAAGTATCTGCACTCTGTTCTAAAATGGCATCTACCCCTCACCAACATGTTCCTGCATTTTTGGGAATGCAGAAAAGTGCATTTTACACCATTTTTTCCTACATTTGCAGATGCCTTCTTATCTTGAGAAGATTATCTCGAGAAGATTTCGGGGCTTTGTGTTCCCGTGGCCCAGTCCTTGACCAGGCCTCCTTTTTGTTACACACCCCGCAGGAAGCAGCCTGTAGCAGCTGTCTAACTCCTAGGTACCAATTTACTGCTAGGTAACACGGGCATCAGGGTGAAAAACATTTTGCCTATTTGTCTTCACCTCCACCAGGGATCAAACCCGGAACCTTAGGACTACGAATCCAAAGCGCTGTCCACTCAGCTGCCAGGCGCCCTTGTGCATAGAATTCGCAAATATTCTCGGTTTTTATTTTCTCCCGGGTTATTTATACCTGTGCTTGTCTTGGCTGCCTCTTTATTGGAGCCATCTCCATTTTTTGTCCTAATTCCTTTCTTTATGCACTCTTTCCCACTGTTGCTATCATTGTTTATATTACTTGGCTCTGCAATATTGCTGTTGTTTTGTACCACAATACCCTCTCCCTCCACACTTCTGCTGTGGTTCTCTAAACTACCTGGTCCCAAGTTTTGGTCATTATCCAGTGTTTTTTTCACAGTCCGCATATATCACTGACAGCTTTTCTGTGAATGTTAATCTGTGTGACTTGGGAATGGTATTCATCAGAGATAAAGAAGGGTGAGATACATAATAATTTACACATGAAAAATATTAAAGGGACTGGTTCCAAATCTGCACATGGAAATAACATGAGATCACGAGGCATGGCAGGATGTGCAGCCTAGCCTCGTTAAAGCAGAGGCGCAATAGGTACACCGAGATAGCGTATTTATTGTACCTCGTTTGTACTCTCAACATCAAAGCCCCAAATTTTCAACACCCTCCGTCTACACATAAATGGTATAACTGGCTGGACTCTCACAATGTTCAAAGGGGAACTTGATAAAAACCTTCAAACGGTATATGTAATCAGCCAGGCTGTGATTCACATGTCATCTGGGAGCAGTTGCGTCCAACAGTCTGGTTGACCAGAGACCCAACCAGGAGGCCTCCAACAGTCTGGTTGACCTGACCACCAACCAGGAGGCATCCAACAGTCTGGTTGACCTGACCACCAACCAGGAGGCATCCAACAGTCTGGTTGACCTGACCACCAACCAGGAGGCATCCAACAGTCTGGTTGACCTGACCACCAACCAGGAGGCATCCAACAGTCTGGTTGACCTGACCACCAACCAGGAGGCATCCAACAGTCTGGTTGACCTGACCACCAACCAGGAGGCATCCAACAGTCTGGTTGACCTGACCACCAACCAGGAGGCATCCAACAGTCTGGTTGACCTGACCACCAACCAGGAGGCATCCAACAGTCTGGTTGACCTGACCACCAACCAGGAGGCATCCAACAGTCTGGTTGACCTGACCACCAACCAGGAGGCATCCAACAGTCTGGTTGACCTGACCACCAACCAGGAGGCCTGGTCAAGACTGGGCTCAGGGAATGGTGTTCATCAGAACCCTCACAAGGCAACCAAGGTATAGTCCTTATACAGTTTACACTGTAATACTGTACTAGTACTGTACTGTTATTGTGCACAAAATGTGTGCAAAAGGAATTACTGGCAAAGTAAGGAGATAGATCTTCAACTTCCTAACAAACACAACGTAGAGTGTAATAGTCAACACAGTAAAATCTGCATCATCTACTGTAAAAAGCCCAGTCCCCCAAGGTACCGTCCATGCTCCGGTACTCATACGCATCCTTGTTGAAACGTTTTGCGTAATAGTGGCTTTAAGCTGCCCGAAACGCTTTGTGTAATACTGTAATGGCTCTAGGCATTGTATGTACTAGCTCTATCTATAAATCCATCAATGTTTGTATCACCCCTTGTATGTATGTACTTTACCTGAATAAACATTTGAATTTGAGTTTGAATAATATTACATATACAAGGATACCTGGTCTAGGGGGCCTGACAGCTGAGTGGACAGCGCTCGGGATTCGTAGTCCTAAGGTTCTGGGGTTCGATCCTCAGTGGAGGCTGAAACAAATGGGCAGAGTTTATTTCACTCTGATGCTCCTGTTCACCTAGTAGTAAAGAGGTACCTGGGAGTAAGACAGCTGCTATGGGCTGCTTCCTGGGGGTGTGTAAGAAAAAAGTCCTGGTCGAGGACCGGGCCACAGGACCGCTGAGCCCTGAAATCATCTCAAGATATCCTCAAGACACAAACTAGTTCTGTATCATCATTTGCAGATGACACTAGGATTTTCATGCAAGTAAACAATATAGAGGAGACGGCAACCATCCAATCTGATGTAAATCGGGTCTTTTAATGGGGCACAGACAATAACATGATGTTTAATGAAAATAAGTTCCAGCAACTACACTATGGAAAAATGAAAATTTAAAAACAGAAACCATATATAAAACAGAATCAAATCACACAATAGAATGAAAAAGCAATGTAAAGGATCTAGGAATAATCATGTCAGAAGACCTTACTTTTGCATAACACTATAATGTAGCCATTAGGACTGCAAGAAAAATGTCAGGTTGGATAACAAGGACCTTCCAAACAAAGGATGCCATACAAATGAAGATACTTTTCAAGACACTAGTGCTCTCTAGGGTGAAACATTCTTGCACTCCTAACAGCCCCATTCAGAGCCGGAGAAATTGCAGACTTAGAGAGCGTGTAAAGATCCTTTACTGCTAGAATCCACTCATCCACTCAATTAAGATGACATCCAGTCATCTTAATTTTTTGGACAATTAAAAGTTCTAAATCTGTATTCTCTAGAGTGCAGGCAAGAGAGATACGTAACAATCTACACGTGGAAGATATTAGAGTGACTGGTTCCAAATCTGAACACAGAAATAACATCACATGAGACCAGGAGGCATGGCAGGATGTGCAAAATAACCTCGTTGAAAAGCAGAGGTCCAATAGATATGCTGAGAGAGAACACTATCAACATTAGCGGCTCAAGACTTTTCAACACTCCCAATACACATAAGGGGCATAACTGGTTGGCCTCTCAGTGTTCAACAGAGAACTCAACAAACACCTCCAAAGAATACCCGATCAACCAGCCTGTGATTCATACATCAGGCTGCGGGCAGCCACGTCCAACAGCCTGGTTGACCTGACGACCAACCAGGAGGCCTGGTCCAAGACCGGGCCATGGGGCTACACAAGGTAATAGTGTGGATATGGTCCTTATATACAATAAATAACTGTATTAATAGTGTGGATATGGTCTCTATATACAGAACTATACTAGTAATGTGAATATGGTCCCTCTGTACAGTACTGTACTAGTAATGTGGTTATGGTCCCTCCACTAGTAATGTGGTTATGGTCCCTCCACTAGTAATGTGGTTATGGTCCCTCCACTAGTAATGTGGCTATGGTCCCTCCACTAGTAATGTGGTTATGGTCCCTCCACTAGTAATGTGGTTATGGTCCCTCCACTAGTAATGTGGCTATGGTCCCTCCACTAGTAATGTGGCTATGGTCCCTCCACCAGTAATGTGGTTATGGTCCCTCCACCAGTAATGTGGTTATGGTCCCTCCACTAGTAATGTGGTTATGGTCCCTCCACTAGTAATGTGGCTATGGTCCCTCCACTAGTAATGTGGCTATGGTCCCTCCACTAGTAATGTGGCTATGGTCCCTCCACTAGTAATGTGGCTATGGTCCCTCCACTAGTAATGTGGTTATGGTCCCTCCACTAGTAATGTGGCTATGGTCCCTCCACTAGTAATGTGGCTATGGTCCCTCCACTAGTAATGTGGCTATGGTCCCTCCACCAGTAATGTGGTTATGGTCCCTCCACTAGTAATGTGGCTATGGTCCCTCCACCAGTAATGTGGTTATGGTCCCTCCACTAGTAATGTGGTTATGGTCCCTCCACTAGTAATGTGGCTATGGTCCCTCCACTAGTAATGTGGTTATGGTCCCTCCACTAGTAATGTGGCTATGGTCCCTCCACCAGTAATGTGGTTATGGTCCCTCCACTAGTAATGTGGCTATGGTCCCTCCACCAGTAATGTGGTTATGGTCCCTCCACTAGTAATGTGGCTATGGTCCCTCCACCAGTAATGTGGTTATGGTCCCTCCACTAGTAATGTGGTTATGGTCCCTCCACTAGTAATGTGGCTATGGTCCCTTCACCAGTAATGTGGTTATGGTCCCTCCACTAGTACTGTAATGTGGTTATGGTCCCTCCACTAGTAATGTGGTTATGGTCCCTCCACTAGTAATGTGGCTATGGTCCCTCCACCAGTAATACGGTTATGGTCCCTCCACTAGTAATGTGGCTATGATCCCTCCACTAGTAATGTGGCTATGGTCCCTCCACTAGTAATGTGGCTATGGTCCCTCCACCAGTAATGTGGTTATGGTCCCTCCACTAGTAATGTGGCTATGGTCCCTCCACCAGTAATGTGGTTATGGTCCCTCCACTAGTAATGTGGCTATGGTCCCTCCACTAGTAATGTGGTTATGGTCCCTCCACTAGTAATGTGGCTATGGTCCCTCCACTAGTAATGTGGCTATGGTCCCTCCACTAGTAATGTGGCTATGGTCCCTCCACTAGTAATGTGGCTATGGTCCCTCCACTAGTAATGTGGTTATGGTCCCTCCACTAGTAATGTGGTTATGGTCCCTCCACTAGTAATGTGGTTATGGTCCCTCCACTAGTAATGTGGCTATGGTCCCTCCACTAGTAATGTGGCTATGGTCCCTCCACTAGTAATGTGGCTATGGTCCCTCCACTAGTAATGTGGCTATGGTCCCTCCACTAGTAATGTGGTTATGGTCCCTCCACTAGTAATGTGGCTATGGTCCCTCCACTAGTAATGTGGCTATGGTCCCTCCACCAGTAATGTGGTTATGGTCCCTCCACTAGTAATGTGGCTATGGTCCCTCCACTAGTAATGTGGCTATGGTCCCTCCACTAGTAATGTGGTTATGGTCCCTCCACTAGTAATGTGGTTATGGTCCCTCCACTAGTAATGTGGTTATGGTCCCTCCACTAGTAATGTGGTTATGGTCCCTCCACTAGTAATGTGGCTATGGTCCCTCCACTAGTAATGTGGCTATGGTCCCTCCACCAGTAATGTGGCTATGGTCCCTCCACTAGTAATGTGGCTATGGTCCCTCCACTAGTAATGTGGTTATGGTCCCTCCACTAGTAATGTGGCTATGGTCCCTCCACTAGTAATGTGGCTATGGTCCCTCCACTAGTAATGTGGCTATGGTCCCTCCACTAGTAATGTGGCTATGGTCCCTCCACTAGTAATGTGGCTATGGTCCCTCCACTAGTAATGTGGTTATGGTCCCTCCACTAGTAATGTGGCTATGGTCCCTCCACTAGTAATGTGGTTATGGTCCCTCCACTAGTAATGTGGTTATGGTCCCTCCACTAGTAATGTGGTTATGGTCCCTCCACTAGTAATGTGGCTATGGTCCCTCCACTAGTAATGTGGTTATGGTCCCTCCACTAGTAATGTGGTTATGGTCCCTCCACTAGTAATGTGGTTATGGTCCCTCCACTAGTAATGTGGTTATGGTCCCTCCACTAGTAATGTGGCTATGGTCCCTCCACTAGTAATGTGGCTATGGTCCCTCCACTAGTAATGTGGCTATGGTCCCTCCACTAGTAATGTGGCTATGGTCCCTCCACTAGTAATGTGGCTATGGTCCCTCCACTAGTAATGTGGTTATGGTCCCTCCACTAGTAATGTGGCTATGGTCCCTCCACTAGTAATGTGGCTATGGTCCCTCCACTAGTAATGTGGCTATGGTCCCTCCACTAGTAATGTGGCTATGGTCCCTCCACTAGTAATGTGGTTATGGTCCCTCCACTAGTAATGTGGTTATGGTCCCTCCACTAGTAATGTGGCTATGGTCCCTCCACTAGTAATGTGGCTATGGTCCCTCCACTAGTAATGTGGCTATGGTCCCTCCACTAGTAATGTGGCTATGGTCCCTCCACTAGTAATGTGGCTATGGTCCCTCCACTAGTAATGTGGCTATGGTCCCTCCACTAGTAATGTGGCTATGGTCCCTCCACCAGTAATGTGGCTATGGTCCCTCCACTAGTAATGTGGTTATGGTCCCTCCACTAGTAATGTGGCTATGGTCCCTCCACTAGTAATGTGGTTATGGTCCCTCCACTAGTAATGTGGTTATGGTCCCTCCACTAGTAATGTGGCTATGGTCCCTCCACTAGTAATGTGGTTATGGTCCCTCCACTAGTAATGTGGTTATGGTCCCTCCACTAGTAATGTGGTTATGGTCCCTCCACTAGTAATGTGGTTATGGTCCCTCCACTAGTAATGTGGCTATGGTCCCTCCACTAGTAATGTGGTTATGGTCCCTCCACTAGTAATGTGGCTATGGTCCCTCCACTAGTAATGTGGCTATGGTCCCTCCACTAGTAATGTGGCTATGGTCCCTCCACTAGTAATGTGGCTATGGTCCCTCCACTAGTAATGTGGTTATGGTCCCTCCACTAGTAATGTGGCTATGGTCCCTCCACTAGTAATGTGGTTATGGTCCCTCCACTAGTAATGTGGTTATGGTCCCTCCACTAGTAATGTGGCTATGGTCCCTCCACTAGTAATGTGGCTATGGTCCCTCCACTAGTAATGTGGCTATGGTCCCTCCACTAGTAATGTGGTTATGGTCCCTCCACTAGTAATGTGGTTATGGCCCCTCCACTAGTAATGTGGCTATGGTCCCTCCACTAGTAATGTGGCTATGGTCCCTCCACTAGTAATGTGGTTATGGTCCCTCCACTAGTAATGTGGTTATGGCCCCTCCACTAGTAATGTGGCTATGGTCCCTCCACTAGTAATGTGGCTATGGTCCCTCCACTAGTAATGTGGTTATGGTCCCTCCACTAGTAATGTGGTTATGGTCCCTCCACTAGTAATGTGGTTATGGTCCCTCCACTAGTAATGTGGTTATGGCCCCTCCACTAGTAATGTGGCTATGGTCCCTCCACTAGTAATGTGGCTATGGTCCCTCCACTAGTAATGTGGCTATGGTCCCTCCACTAGTAATGTGGTTATGGCCTCTATATACAGTACTGTATAATATTGTGATAGTCCTGCAAGTTTCAAATAGCGCTCCAAGTACTTTTTAAAGGAATATTTAAAATGAGATGAAGTACTATTATTTTTTACTTATAACATTAGGAAGAGTATACAGTAAATATTGAAGTAAAGAATGAAAGAGATTGCAGCGTATTACAACAGTAAAAGCAAGAACATAAATGTAGTGATTAACAATAGGTCAGCATTTATATATATTCAACATTTGCTGGCAAATCATTATGGTGAAAAAATTTGTTTCTGTATTTGTAAAAGATTAATATCACAAAATTTTAAGTTTCCTTATTAAAAGTACTGCAAATAATAACCAGCACATTAAAAACATTATTTTTTCTTTTCTTCTACAAACTTAATATTGCTGGGAATAATTACAGCACAACATACAGTGCCTAGGTACATGAAATTGACCAAATGAGAAGGAAAGTGGGTTGTGTTGACTATAGACTAGCAGCACCGGTGATAAAGCCCGTCACTTGTCCATGTCTGCTTGCAACGTGCAACCTCATACTGTTGCGTCTGGCACTGCGATGGGGACAATAAGGACAGTGGTATCTCTTCTGCCCAGTATGGGTATCCATATGCTTCTTAAGATCATTAGTCTTGATGCAGGAGTATGAACAGTGGTCACACTTGAGCGGTCTCTCGCCGGTATGAATCATCAGGTGCTGCCGCAGGTGGTAGGGGTTCCTCGCCACCAGTCCGCAGTGTCTACACCTGAGCCCCAGCGGCGGCTCACGGCCCTGGGGAGACAACACCTGTTACTCCACCCAGACTCCCTTCCTTCTCACTATACATTATCAACACACACTTCATGCCTCACTCAAAACTAAAATTTTCCTACACACAGAGGATCACCCTTCTTGCTAGGGATAAGCAACGTAATAAAAGTTAAACCAATCAAATTTGTCTTAAAAAACAATAATAAAGTTAATTAAAATAAAAAGCAAAAATATAAATTGTGAAAACTGATGCATAACCAAAAACAAAACTTCTAAAACAGATAAATATGATTTCTTGACTTGTGAAGAAGAAAATTCTCAAGTTCACTTTTAAGGATGACTACACCAGCTTTTACTTCTCATCCAGCTGTAAATTATTCCTTCCTTATATTAATACTTTTCTAATTTATCTTTCTCTCATTTACTTCATAGTACATGATAATTAATACACATTCCTTACACAATTATTCAACAATTCCTGTTTTTTTTTTGGCAGGTATAGTTCACCGAGAAATTCTCCACAAACACAGGTGCATTACACGTCTGTAAATACAGAGTGTCTCATAATGTTGACACAATCTAACTGCTTATTTATGCCTGTGAAAATATATGCTGCCAATATTTTTAATATATATTGAGTTACAAATTGTTTGCCATGGTACCACTAAATTAAACCTCACATAAAGATCCTGGAATTTTATCTAAGAAGCAAATCGACAGTACAAACAAAACGAGCTCTCAGATGATATATTCAATAATGAAATTCTCCTAAGAAAATTAAATCCTGTAATAATTGGTCAGATTTTATCCATAAGGATGTTGTGGCCCAGTAAAACAAACTTGAAGACCATCCTCCGAATTGACAGTACGTTTTAATACCAAGTGTAATAAGTGCATTTCCTGACTGTTATACATAGTACATAATTGCACTTATGGGGCTGTTACATTCATCCATCCCCCTCCCCCAATTTAAATCTCCTCGTTTTCTGTTAGGACACTTAAAATTTTAAGATGAAATTTTAAAGCTCAGTTGCTATAAACAAGTTTTAAATATTAGGATTTTCTTTTTCACTTTTATTAAACAATAGAGATTTTATACAAAATTTTAAAATATCCTGAGTTACTTTACAATTTATTGAAATATTTTAGTTTTGTTTTATTTGTTTTATAAAACTGTAATATCAATATAGCAATAGGTTAAGTAGTAGTTATAATTAAGATGCAATAAAATTCTTATCTTCACAAACTAAGATGATTAGGTTAGGTTGTGGTTTTCTATTCAGCTTTTTAGGTAAACTCAAATATTCACAATATATTTGACAGTACGATTTAATACTTAGTGTAAATAAGTACAATTCTTAACTGTTATACGTAGTACATAACTGCACTTATGGGGCTCTGTACATTTACCTCCCCATTTTTGGAGGACGGGCTAAAATATGAGATAATTTGCTGCCATAACTACTGAAAGTCTCTCATGAAAGCTCACGGTGCCTGAACCATGGATACACTTCCAAGTTCAAACTCCATGACATTCATTTAAAGCTGTAGATTCAAGGGATCCATGGATACCAACTTGCCCTTCCTAATATTGTAAAACAGAAAATGTAAACAATATGAAAAAAGGACCATTATTTTGTTTAAATAAACATTTTATCAATATACTGTATAATGTTTAGATCCCGCACATGTGCATACACTTATGATTCCACACACACACACACACATAAATAGTAAAGAAACTGTTCATGACTTTTGCGAGACCAAAAATGGAATATGCAGCAGTTGTATGGTGCCCAAATCTCAAGAAGCACATAAGGAAACTGGAAAAAGTGTAACGACATGCTACAAAATGGCTTCCGGAACTGAGAAACATGAGTTACAAGGAGAGACTAGAGGCATTAAACATGCCAAAACTAGAAGTTCGAAGAGAGGCGATATGATCACCAGTTACAAAATACTAACAGGAATCATTCCTGAAACCAGCAGTTTCACGAACAAGAGGACACAGATTCAAGCTAAGGAAACAAAGGTGCCGAAAAATATTAGAAAGTTTTCTTTTGCAAACAGAGTAGCTGAAGGTTGGAACAAGTCAAGTCAGAAGATGGTGGAAGCCAAAACCATCAGTAGTTTCAAAGTAGAGTATTATACAGTATGACAAGAGTACTAGGAAGACAGGACACCATGAGTGCAGCTCTCATCCTGTAACTACACTTAACACTTTCCCCCACCGATCACTAAGGAAGGCATCAAAAATGAAAAACATTTGGTTTTGTGAAAACCGCTGTTTTTGAACATTATATGCATATACACCTGTAGGGATTTTCATTGTGAACACATTGACACCGAAATGAAAGATCTAGGACAAGAATTGAGGTAATAAAGTTGAAAAGAGAAAACAAATTTTATTGCTCTTTATTAGCGCTCACTGGGGTAACGCTCCGTCACTTTCTCTGTCTGCTGTGGGTGGTACGTTGGGCTTTTGGACTTTATATTCGCATATACACCTGTAGGGAATTCTATTGCAAACACAATGATACATAAATGAAAGACCTAAGACAAGAATTGAAGTGACCAAAGTGAAAAAGAGTGTACACATTTCATTGCTCTTTAGCGCTCCCGGGTAACTTTCTCTCACTGTCTGCTTTGTGCGGGTGGTATGCTGGGCTTTCGGACTTCACATGCATTTAATCGTGTAGAGAATTCTATTGCGAATACAGTGATATCAAATTGGAAAACCTAGGATGAGAATTAAGGTGACAATGTTGAAAAAAGTATACACTTCTCAGTATTACTGCGCTCTAATGGACAGCCCTGCGCTCATCACCTGCTTTCATCACGTCGGCAGGTGGAGTGCGCCACGGTTTTTGACAATATATGCATATACTCCTGTTGGGAATTTTATTGCGAACACAATGATACCAAAATGAAAGACCTAGGACGAAAATTGAGGTGACCAAAGTGAAAGGAGAGAACACATTTTATCGCTCTAGTGTGCTCCAGGGTAACTTTCTCTCACTTTCTCTGTTTGCTGCGGGTGGTAAGCCGGGCTTTTTGAGTTTATTTGCTTTGAGTTCTGTAGAGCATTCTATTGCGAACACATTGATACAAAATTGAAAAACCCTAGGACGAGAATTAAGGTGACAAATTTGAAGAGAGTCTACACTTTTTAGTATTACCGCACGCTCCTGCGAGCTCCCGTGGAACGTCCAAAACCACTAGAGTAGGAGAAATGCTTGCTCGCCCAAAACACAAAAGTGTTAAGTAATTATGTGCACAAATATATGTGCATACACCCATGAAACTATGCACACTCCATACTCCACGATAACACACCATCACTCAGGAGTAGAGCATTCATGTGTAATACCTTGTGCTTGGTATGATAAGAGTATGCACACACATTTATAAGAATGACTGCATTATTCCCAGATTACCACACACACACACACACACACACACACACTATAAGCGTTATATGACAAAGAGTGCTGGGAAGACGGGACACCACGAGCATAGCTCTCATCCTGTAACTACACTTCGGTAATTACACTTAGGTAATTACACCCACACACACACACACACACACACACACACATATGGAAAACATTGGAGGGGTGACAGGTAAGCTTCTATCATGGATGAAAAATTTTCTGACTGATAGAAAAATGAGGGCAGTAATCAGAGGCAATGTATCGGAATGGAGAAATGTCACAAGTGGAGTACCACAGGGTTCAGTTCTTGCACCAGTGATGTTTATTGTGTACATAAATGATCTACCAGTTGGTATACAGAATTATATGAACATGTTTGCTGATGATGCTAAGATAATAGGAAGGATAAGAAATTTAGATGATTGTCATGCCCTTCAAGAAGACCTGGACAAAATAAGTATATGGAGCACCACTTGGCAAATGGAATTTAATGTTAATAAATGTCATGTTATGGAATGTGGAATAGGAGAACATAGACCCCACACAACCTATATATTATGTGAGAAATCTTTAAAGAATTCTGATAAAGAAAGAGATCTAGGAGTGGTTCTAGATAGAAAACTATCACCTGAGGACCACATAAAGAATATTGTGCAAGGAGCCTATGCTATGCTTTCTAACTTCAGAATTGCATTTAAATACATGGATGGCGATATACTAAAGAAATTGTTCATGACTTTTGTTAGGCCAAAGCTAGAATATGCAGCTGTTGTGTGGTGCCCATATCTTAAGAAGCACATCAACAAACTGGAAAAGGTGCAAAGACATGCTACTAAGTGGCTCCCAGAACTGAAGGGCAAGAGCTACGAGGCAACCCGTTCTCGCAAATTCGTAAAGTCAATATTGACTTATTAACTACGTGCATAGGTGATATACTAAACATAATAGATACCCTTAAAAAGATTCATAGAAAACACCGACCTTACCTAACCTTGTTAGTATCTTAAGATAAGCATCTTATTGCTTCGTAATTGCAATTATTACTTAACCTATACCTATTATAGGTTAGGTAATAATTGTAATTACGAAGCAATAAGATGCTTATCTTAAGATACTAACAAGGTTAGGTAAGGTCGGTGTTTTCTATGAATCTTTTTAAGGGTATCTATTATGTTAAGTATGTCACCTATGCACATATTTAATAAGTCAATATTGACTTATTAAATTTGCGAGAACGGGTTGTACGAGGAGAGGTTAGAAGCATTAAATATGCCAAAACTAGAAGACAGAAGAAAAAGAGGTGATATGATCACTACGTACAAAATAGTAACAGGAATTGATAAAATCGACAGGGAAGACTTCCTGAGACCTGGAACTTCAAGAACAAGAGGTCATAGATTTAAACTAGCTAAACACAGATGCCGAAGAAATATAAGAAAATTCACCTTCGCAAATAGAGTGGTAGACGGTTGGAACAAGTTAAGTGAGAAGGTGGTGGAGGCCAAGACCGTCAGTAGTTTCAAAGCGTTATATGACAAAGAGTGCTGGGAAGACGGGACACCACGAGCGTAGCTCTCATCCTGTAACTACACTTAGGTAATTACACACACACACACACACACACACACACACACACACACACACACACACACACACACACACACACACACCCACACACCCTCAATTATAGAAGTGTATCATTGACAAGTGTAATAGTCAAAATATTGGAAAAAAATAATAAAAACTAAATGGGTAGAACACCTTGAGAGAAATAATATAACATCAGACAGACAGTATGGTTTTCAATCTGGAAGATCCTATGTATCGAATTTACTCAGTTTCTATGATCGAGCCACAGAGATTTTACAGGAAAGAGATGGTTGAGTTGACTGCATCTATCTGGACCTAAAAAAAAAACTTTCGACAGAGCTCCACATAAGAGGTTGTTCTGGAAACGGGAAAATATTGGAGGGGTGACAGGGAAGCTTCTAACATGGATGAAAGATTTTCTGACTGATAGAAAAATGAGGACAGTAATCAGAGGCAATGTATCGGACTGGAGAAATGTCACAAGTGGAGTACCACAGGGTTCAGTTCTTGCACCAGTGATGTTCATTGTCTACATAAATGATCTACCACTTGGTATACAAAATTATATGAACATGTTTGCTGATGATGCAAAGATAATAGGAAGGATAAGAAACTTAGATGATTGTCATGCACTTCAAGAAGACCTGGACAAAATAAGTATCTGGAGCACCACTTTGCAAATGGAATTTAATGTGAATAAATGCCATGTTATGGAATGTGGAATAGGAGAACATAGACCCCACACAACCTATAAATTATGTGAGAAATCCTTAAAGAATTCTGATAAAGAAAGAGATCTAGGGGTGGTTCTAGATAGAAAACTATCACCTGAGGACCACATAAAGAACGTTGTGTGAGGAGTTATCACCTGAGGACCACATAAAGAACGTTGTGTGAGGAGTCTATGCCACGCATTCTAACTTCAGAATTGCTTTTAAATACATGGATGGTGATATACTAAAGAAATTGTTCACGACTTTTGTTAGGCCAAAGCTAGAATATGCAGTAGTTGTGTGGTGCCCATATCTTAAGAAGCCCATCAACAAACTGGAAAAGGTGCAAAGACATGCTACTAAGTGGCTCCCAGAACTGAAGGGCAAGAGCTACGAGGAGAGGTTAGAGGCATTAAATATGCCAAAACTAGAAGACAGAAGAAAAAGAGGTGATACGATCACTACGTACAAAATAGTAACAGGAATTGATAAAATCAATATGGAAGATTTCCCGAGACCTGGAACTTCAAGAACAAGAGGTCAAAGATTTAAACTAAACAAAGATGCCAAAGAAATATAAGAAAATTCACTTTTGCAAACAGAGTGGTAGACGGTTGGAACAAGTTAGGTGAGAAGGTGGTGGAGGCCAAGACCGTCAGTAGTTTCAAAGCGTTATATGACAAAGAATGCTGGGAAGACGGGACACCACGAGCGTAGCTCTCATCCTGTAACTACACTTAGGTAATTACTTGAGTGAGAGTGCCACTGTGCCCCTCTAATGTACACACAGTGGCCGGACCACTTGAGTGTGTGCTTCTGTGCCCCTCTAATGTACACACAGTGGCCGGACCACTTGAGTGTGTGCTTCTGTGCCCCTCTACATGTACACACAGTGGCCGGACCACTTGAGTGAGAGTGCCACTGTGCCCCTCTAATGTACACACAGTGGCCGGACCACTTGAGTGTGTGCTTCTGTGCTCCTCTAATGTACACACAGTGGCCGGACCACTTGAGTGTGTGCTTCTGTGCTCCTCTACATGTACACACAGTGGCCGGGCCACTTGAGTGAGAGTGCCACTATGCTCCTCTACATGTACACACAGTGGCCGGGCCACTTGAGTGAGAGTGCCACTATGCTCCTCTACATGTACACACAGTGGCCGGACCACTTGAGTGAGAGTGCCACTATGCTCCTCTACATGTACACACAGTGGCCGGACCACTTGAGTGAGAGTGCCACTATGCTCCTCTACATGTACACAGTGGCCAGACCACTTGAGTGAGAGTGCCACTATGCTCCTCTACATGTACACACAGTGGCCGGGCCACTTGAGTGTGAGTGCCACTATGCTCCTCTACATGTACACCCAGACCGAGCTCCTGTGTCTTCAGTAGTGCCTGCAGCGATTAAAGATCCCCTCTATAACATTGTGACGGTAATCTCTTTCAAGAGAGATTGAGCCTGCTCTGCCCTACATAAAGTTACTCATATATATACAATAAGAAGATGCTAACTTCAAGATACATATACCAGTAGCACAAAACGTTTTGACCAGGGGGTAAAACGTACCCCTAAACTCGCTCCACTCCACTCCACACTCCCTCCGGCCGGCTCGCCTCCGTCATCAACAACCAAACTACCACTCCAAGCCAGCGCTCTTCCCGATTGGTGGATCAACGACTGTACTCGACGCCAGCGCCATCTACACCCCATATAAATAGCCACATACGAGCTGTGAACTTCAGAATATCCTAGTGCTCTAAGAGTTGACATCTCTCTCTGGCATACTAAGCTCTCTGGCTCTGTATATATACTAAGGGAGGTCTCAGCCAAGGCCAATATTCTCAGCACCATTTATTATTTTGTCTTAAGTATTCACTATTTTATTTTATAGTGTGTTCATGCATTTATCTCCGTTTTTTGATTGCACTGTACATTGCCATGGGACTTGTCTTTCTTTTTATTTGTGTTTAAAGTAAATTAAAGTTTCATTTTTTATACGATTTGTTTTACGTGATCCTCCCTCTCACTTACCACAGGAAACAAGCCAAGCAGTCAACATTTTTTTATTATTTTTTTTTCTCTAAATGTGATTAGGCATTAACATCAGCCAAAGTGAGGACTGCATTACCATCTACACTTTCCCGTCACAACATATATATATATTTCGCTCAAAATACTTTGATAGTCTACCACCGTGGCTAAAAAAATGATAAAGTAACATGTCTAACTCGTCTGCCATGACTGACTACAGCTAACCTACAACAAACATGTCATGAATTTATAGCAAAATGAACAGCTTATAATGGAAAGTTCAATCTTGTGCTCTTAAAAAGTGTGATGCAAGAAAGTAGATGAGAAAAGTGATCAGGATTGCTAAATTAAAGTTACTGATGCTGCAGTTTGAGCGTTTTAAAAGCAATCATGAAATGACAAGAAATCAGTGAAAGATAGGCTGAGCCAAAAGAAGGCAAGGCATTTCCATAAACAAATGAAGATGTGTGATGAGGGTGTTCACTGTGATAAGTAGTTAGGCCCTGTAAACTTTGCAGTGCCATATATAAAAATTTGCTGAAAACAATTTCAATATTTTATATCTTGCAGGGCAGTTCCTGATCTCTCAAACAATTTTATGATGCTGAAGAGACGAGTAAGGACTGGTGGCAGTTGCATGCATAAATGTACACTCAAAACTAAGAAGGGTGGCGATAAACCAAGCAGCCTTGGAAGATATTGAAATTAACATAGATGAATTAAGGAGGTATCTGTTACATCTAGACGAGACTGTATAGTGCAATTTTCAAGGACATATTTTTGTTGTTTTTATAAATGGCCAGGAAAAGTTAATGTCAAAATGTTTTCAAACTCAACAACAGTATTTTCATTACAAAATACAAAGAGTGATGAAAACATTAAAATACTGTAACCCCGCGATTATCCGGGATTCGAACATCCGAAAAACGCCCTTATACGGCCAAAATCGTGAACGGATAAAGTTATCACAATATCCGGCCAAAATAGCCACAGGGACCGGATTAAAGCCGGTTTTCTGCAGAAATTACACTATCCGGTCAGTCCCCCAGATAATCGTGCCTTTGTCCGTATATGAAAACATGAGGCAGGCCATACGGTATTAATCCCGTCTGCCCGAGACTCAAGGCGCATGGTGTAGGTGGGGGTGGGGTGGGTGGGTGGTGTTGGGAGGGTGGGAGGGATGCGTCAGGAGGGACTACCTGGGTACAGGAATTACCATTAATTTTAGAACAATTAATCATAGCCAAAAACAAATAAAATAACTACTAGTAATTATGTAATAACAAATAAATAAGTTTCCTAAAAGCATTGTGCACAGGCTGAAGTTTCCTTCAAAAATATTGCGAATTTTTTTCCTCCTGGCGGCCTACGTAACGCTATGGCTGCCCCAAGTGGACCTGTCCAACACTGGTCAACCCATGTGCGTCCGTCCCTCGTGTTATACACAGTGCTGCGCCATTAGTGAAATATTTTTTTAAATAACTTTTTTATTTTCATAGTAACTTTGAACATTTTTGGCCAAGACTATGTCTGGTAGCAGCATCAATCGTTCTGGAGGTGTTAAGAGGAAGAAAGTTGTCCTAGCAATTAAAGACAAGTCACAGTTATACGCCTCAACCAGTGCGGCCTCACAGTGTTGCGCCATTAGTGAAATATTTTTTTAAATAACTTTCTTAATTTTCATAGTAATTTTGAACATTTTTGGCCAAGAATATGTCTGGTAGCAGCATCAATCGTTCTGGAAGTGTTAAGAGGAAGAAGATTGTCCTAGCAATTAAAGACAAGTTACGTGTTGTTCAAACAGTGAGGCGTCACAGGCAGCCAAGCGCCTTCAACAAGTGAGGCGCCACAGGCAAGCCAAGCTCCTTCAACAAGTGAGGCATTATAGGCAAGCCAAGCGCTTTCAACAAGTGAGGCGCCACAGGCAAGCCAAGCGCTTTCAACAAGTGAGGCGCAAGCAAGCGCCTTTAACAAGTGAGGCGTCACAGGCAAGCCAAGCGCCTTCAACAAGTGAGGGCATGCAAGCGCCTTCAACAAGTGAGGGCATGCAAGCACCTTCAACAAGTGAGGGCATGCAAGCGCCTTCAACAAGTGAGGGCATGCAAGCACCTTCAACAAGTGAGGCCTCACAGGCAACCCAAATGCCCTCAACCAGTGAGGCTTCAGCAGCTGGCAGTCAAAACTAACTTAGCTTAATGAACTGTACAGTAATTTTAAGTGTTAATTTTAGTGTTGTGTTAGTATAGGTTACGTAAATTGTTAAGAATTTTTAACTTCAAGATGTGTGGCATCAATCAAGAAGACGAACACCAACAAGGTAAGTTGAGGTTTCTAGTTGAATATTTAATAATTGTATGTGGCAAGGCAATTCAAATTATGTTGTTTGTAGTATAAAAATAGTTGGAAATGGTCACTTTTGGACTCGTAGGTGAAAAAGTACCATTATCCGAAAAATGTGATAATCCGGCTGGGGGTCCTTCCCATATAGTCCGGATGATCGAGTGGAGACAGTATAACCTAATTAAAAAAAAACGAACAACTCTCAAAACAGCATTTGTCCGAAAATTGAGCCGAAGCTCAACCCCTGCAAGCACATCCAGGTGAGTACATGGGTGAAGTACTGTTGGTTCTGCATACTGTTGCTTTTCCTTAAGCAAAAAGAAGTTTAATGTGTTCTGCTGTGCCAATGGAGATGACATGCATTATTTACCAGTAAGTTGTTTGTGACTGGGAAGTCTAAAATCAAAATTTCCAACTTATTGCCTTCAGTGTTATGAAACTTTCATCAAAATATTTTCAGAAATTGATTTTTAGACAAATTTAAAAAAAATAATAACGTTTTGTTGATAAGGAGAACAGCTGCTAATAACTGGAACTGAAGTAAGTAAGTAATTATCAAAAGAAGGCACCAAACCGGGAAGGCTATGTAGCACCATCAAATACGCAAAATAATCAGAGGGCGCTAAATATCACCAAGGATGCCAATACGAGAACAAAAACGCATAAGGCGAACGATATCAAAAGTATCCGAGTCACCAAGAATTCTATCGAGGGACAGGTGACCGCGAGGGGCGGTCGGAAAGCAAAACATACGCTCGTCCTGGAAGTCAGGACATTCAAGAAGGACAAGCACGACCGTAAGAGGGACAATGCAACTAGGACAATAAGGAGCAGGGCGGCGCTCCATCAAGTGACCATGGGTTAAGCGAGTATGGCCAATACGCAACCTCGCCAGAGCTGTTTCCCACCGCCGGTTACGGTGGAAGGAGGACTGCCACGAGGAAACACAACATTTAAGAGTACGTAGCTTGTTACCAGTAACAGACAACCAAGAAGCCTGCCAACGGGTAAGGACTGAGGAATGGATAACCGGGTAAAAGTCGGAATACGGAATGCCCTTACGAGAGATGGGACAAGAGCGGACAGCTTCCTTGGCGGCAGCATCCGCACGCTCATTTAAAGACACACCAATATGGCTGGGAACCCAACAAAACTCAACCGACTTAAATTTACTATGAACGAGAAACAGCCAATGCTGGATCTCGACACCCACTGGATGAACTGGATTAAAGGACCCGAGAGCCATGAGGGCACTACGAGAGTCAACAACAACTACAAAGGAAGACTGACAACGAGAAAGTAGGAGACGAAGAGCATAGAGAATAGCATAAACTGGAACTGAAGGATAATGCAGTAATAAAGAGATGCAAGCACCTGTCCGACACACAAAGAAGAATAGTAGTAAGAAGAGTCCACAAAGTGGATATGCAGTTGGTGCCTTTATATCATTGCTGAGTAATACATAATAACAAATAATAATGAATAACTATGTTATTATGCTCTATTTTGTTATATATCATATAAATACATTGTCCAATGTTAATACAGTGGTACCTCGCATAACGATCGCCCCAAAAGGCGAACATTTTGGGTAACGAATGGCCCGATCGGTGCCAAATCGTCCTGTATGGCGAACGCTCGTTTGAGTAACGTCAACACCACATGGTGGGGTCGCGCTGCTTCTTGCACATTCTCAGACGCCTCCGACGATACACATAAATTATGTTGTTCTTGTTTAAAGATACTAATGATAATGGAATATAATGGGGTGACTGCTGAGATGTTGCAGAGCATTGACGTTTTTGTAGAAAAAAAGAAATGAAATTTCTGATATACAACAAATGTCAAAAAGGTTCATTCGGTGTTCGGAAGGTAGGCTGCTCCATTATAACAATCCTTCTGTTTCAAACATACCCTTGTTTTATATTTGTCATTTATGTCTCAATAATGGAGCAGCTTACCTTACATACACTGAACAAACCATTGGGATATTTTCCTTTCTTCAAATGTGTTCGATATTTATTTTTCATTTGTCTTATTGCAAAAGGTTCGTTCGGTGGTCGGCAGGTACGCTGCTCCATGTTTCTTACATAAAAAAAACGTAAATAATAAAAAAATGACGAATTTTGAAAACCAGAACAAATGTTAAAAGAACTGTTGAAACAATTTGAAAAATGAACAAATGCCATAAAGGTTCGTTCAGTGTTTGTCGGGTAGGCTGCTCCATTATTGAGATGTAAGTGACAAATACAAAACAAATGAAACACATTTGAAACAAAGATAGATTGTCATAATGGAGCATCCTACCCGACAAACACTGAACGAACCTTTTGCTATAACAAATATGAAAGACAAGGGCTGCTGGCTGGGTTAGTACTGCGTGAGCAACCATTTGTGGCACACGTGCCTCTGGCTCCCAAACACCTGTCCCACACAGTGTTGAAAGATTGCGCTCAGTCGGTGAAATTCAGACCTTATTGTTTGAAGAACATAAGGGTCATAATATTGGTGAAGTTAGGCGCAATAAGGACTTAACACAACGGTCGGATGCAAGTGATACAGCACCTATGAGGATGATACAGCGAGCGTATCCAGTTGTAGCTCTGAGCCCCATCCTTGCCATCTCCAATTTATATAGATGATACATAGATGAATCGTTTTCTGCGTTCAGTGATGATGCATCTGATACAAGTAGCACAGATGAACAGTGTTAGTGGCTTCCATGGTGGTGTTTTCCAAAGATATTTTCAAGAATACCTGAATCTCTTCCTGACTGACGGACACTCTTTGAGGCTAGCTGAATCTTTTCCTGTGTGGGACCTTACAAAGCGATCTTATCAAGACTACCTTACAAATTGAGCTTTTCCTATAATCGTTTCAATACTACCTTATGCTTTACAAGCTTGGCTACATACCACCTACAAGTACTAAAGCCAAGGGTGCACGTGAGTGCGTTATTTGCAAGCACACAGAACGATGAAACAGAAAACGAAAATCTATCTGTAGCTGGTGCAAGGAGAGCAAAGTCGCGCTGTGTACCATGGACTACTTCGTTGGCTATTACGCACCTCCAAAGTACTGAGTGTGTAATACAGTGTGTTACTGTGTAAATAGTGTGTGAAACTGTACATTTTGTAATTTTAGTGAATTTTTACCACGTAATATTGTGACAATAAACATTTATTGTGGACACATTACTGACACATGTATCACAGTTCCATGGAAAATTATGAACATTCTACTGTATACATATTGTAAAGGACACAAATATGCATCATATACGATAAAAGAAACAAATGAAACCGCATTGGAAATACATAGAAAAAATATTTGAAAATATATTTGTGGCAACACGCGGTGCTTGAATGGCCTGTGCGACAGTGTCTGGGAGCTTCACACACGGGCGACCAGGCCCTGATGACGTCACAGCTCACCTTGTTCACGCCCTCACAGCCAAAGTAAGTGGAATTTGGTAATTATTTTTACATAGACATGTTCAGCGAAGGTAATTTATAATTTTACAAAGAAAAAGTTTTTTTTGGGAACATTTGATATCATGCACACTGGGGGAATTTCACAATAAACACAGTGCATCACAGTGGTTAAATGGGGACATTCGTTTCGTATGACGTCCGTTTCACATGACGAACATGTAACGGATGAAATTCGTTATTCGAGGTACCACTGTATATGTTATTTTCATCAATGTCCCAAAAATATTTGGGGGGGGGGGATTTTTTTTTTCAGTTTTTTCTCCTTTGTTTATTATCTGATTTTGTTGTAACCTTTACATCCTGGCGAGTGCATATGTTTCCCTAACTATGTCAAGACAGAACGAAATTGGTCAACAAATAAGTCAGTCACAACTCGCAAAACTTGGGACTTTTAATTTTTTTTGCTGATTTTTTCTCTGATTTCAAACTCCATTTGTCTCTTTAGGTTGTTTTGATGATTAGGGACCAGATTAGAGCTTTTTCACTCATAAAGTATACCCTAAATATATTCCCCAAATCATTATAATTATTATAATTATTCCTATATTTTGTGTTTTTTGGGGTTATTTTTTTCTTTGTGATTGGGAAGTCTAAAATCAAAATCATTTAAATAGGCCTGCTAGAGACTAGTAAAGTTTTCTTAACTCTTGAGCTGCTTCAGTCACCCTCAAATGATCAGCTCCTATACTGCAACTGCCTGTAGGTAATTCTATGTGCTACGTAATGTTCAAACGTCCAGCCAATTCTATACAGACATTGTTTGATACTTGGAACTTAATGCAAAACTTGCCCAATTTTCTCTATTGGAGAAAACCCTGAGAGCCTTAGTTTCCTTCCTGAGCCTTAGTTCAGTGATGCACATCATGTCTGGTGCATTACCATCCAGGATCTCAATGCCACCATGCAAAATTGCAAGGACCATGAAGGACATGGAAGGTAAATTGAATATTATGCCACCGAATCTGAAATATGCTACTCAAACAAGGAGACTAAAGAATGAGGGTGTGTGGGTGGTGACTGACATCATGCTGCACTCACCCTACACACACTTCTAGTTACCAACTCGAGACATTTCTAGCAACAATATCTCATTATGCTGTAAATATGGTGATAGTGACCTTGTTGCTATAGAAGTTTGATTATGTTAGTAGACATCAAACCTGGAATTTATCTGTAGTTGATTTCAAAAGTTGTTCTACTGCTCAAGCCCGGCCTGGGCAGGCCTGTCTTGTAATAGCCTGATCTGTTAGGCTGTTGCTCTTAGTGGCCTGAAGGCCCACATAGTCATTATAGACAGCATGCAGCAGCATCAAATAGCCAGAGTGACCAGACCATCAACCAGAGGCCTGGTCAGAGACTTGGCATTGGGACATGCTTCACACAACTACTCCAAGGTAAGATACATATCTATTTTATATTAGATTCTTTAACCCTTAGACAGCCGCTATGGAAAATTATTATACCTACCTTTGTATACCTACAAATCAATAATTATAGAATTATTGATTTGTATGCAAAAGGTAAGGAAAACACAAAATATTTATAATATGAATATTTATCGTTTCACTTGGTGGAGGCGCTCTGCAAGGCTGCGTCTGACACTTGTCAATGCCTGGTGCTTGACTTTGCTGACGAGTCCTGGTTGATACCTGCTTGATGGGGTTCTGGGAGTTCTTCTACTCCCCAAGCCCAGCCCGAGGCCAGGCTTGACTTGTGAGAGTTTAGTCCACCAGGCTGTTGCTTGGAGCGGCCCGCAGGCCCACATATCCACCACAGCCCGGTTGGTCTGGCACTCCTTGGAGGAAACAATCTAGTTTCCTCTTGAAGATGTCCTGTTTTATCCTCTGTTGTTTCACTGTTGTATCACTTGTTTTTCTTTATTTACATCCACAGGGAGCTATTACAGTATATCCATATTTGCATCATACATGTAAAACACAGACAATAACAGTTTAAATCGTCATATGACAATGGCAGCATTCCCCTAGTATCATTCGTGATGATAACCGCATTTGTACAATGAAATGGTAGCAGGATCTTTTCCATGGGTCAAAGTAAACTCCATTAAATCCACATAAGACATATTATATCCATGTTTGCATAGTACATTAAAACCCAGACAATAATTGTTTAAATCGTCTTTTCGTGATAACTGCAGTCCCCTAGGGATCATCAATACTGTATATGATAATCAAAGCCTAAGGTTCAAATAAATTTCTTTGCTTAATAAAAAAAGGAACAAAAAATTCTGCATTAAATGTAATGAAATGCCTCTTTCTGATGGGCCCCTCGGAGGTTTTTCAAGGTATCTGCATAAAATCCTCCAAATCTTTGATACCACATCAGGCTTGAGCCCCTACCAGAGACCGGGCCCATAATCTGGCCCCCTCAAAAGTAGCAAGGAGAGTCTGGGAATACAAGATTACCACAGTACCGAAGCAAAGACCACCAGGAAGGTAGAGTGCACCAAAACAAGCAACTGCATGGACAATATTTAGAACCCGGAGTAAACTACAGTACATACCATACACACACTTGTTGCCGAGGTTCAACCACTAGTTAGTACCACTCACTTGCCATCAGGTTATCTTGAGATCTTGAGATGATTTCGGGGCTTTTTTTAGTGTCCCCGCGGCCCGGTCCTCGACCAGGCCTCCACCCCCAGGAAGCAGCCCGTGACAGCTGACTAACACCCAGGTACCTATTTACTGCTAGGTAACAGGGGCATTCAGGGTGAAAGAAACTTTGCCCATTTGTTTCTGCCTCGTGCGGGAATCGAACCCGCGCCACAGAATTTCGAGTCCTGCGCGCTATCCACCAGGCTACGAGGCCCTACACCAGGTGACAGCCCTTGTGACACAAATGACCTCCAGGAGCAAGAATTATTTTGCAGTTGATATCATGTTGTTTTCTGTGGCGCAATGAAAGACCTGATTTAAATCAGTTTGAAGATTTGCTAATCAGTAAATGAAATTAATTAGTCCTGGAGAGGAAGAGATGTGACATGATGGTTGTATACAGAGACAGTGCAAGACGCTGGTATGTCATTAGAACATTTTAAGAGCAATACAAATGATCAAGCCAAGAAGCATGAATTGTACAAGGAAATGAGAAATAAGAAATGACACTATCTATGATATACATGTAGTGCAAAAACCTTGTCATAAAACTGAGGAGTGTCTGTAGGGAATTTCACATTACAGGACAAGGAAGACCAAGATTATGATGACATGATGAGTGTATACAAGTCAGCAAAAATCAACCATCAACAACACCCAAAAACTGGTACCGAGTAAGGCCGAGTGGCCGCAGTTTATTGCACTGAACAAGTATTTTATGACTGCTACATCAACAGAGAGCACCTGGTCTTATGAAGTGCTCGTTATCCGAGATTATCTTGAGATGATTTTGGGGCTTAGCTTCCCGGCAGCCCGGTCCTCGACAAGGCCTCCTTTTTGTTACGCATTCCCAGGAAGCAGCCCATAGCAGCTGTCTAACTCCCAGGTACCTATTTACTGCTAGGTAACAAGAGGCATCAGGGTGAAAGAGTCTCTGCCCATTTGTTTCTGCCTACACTGGGGATCGAACCCGGAACCTCAGGACTACAAATCCGAAGCGCTGTCCACTCAGCTGTCAGGCCCCCAGCCTGTGGGTTGCTTATGTGCCGGATCTGTTGGAAAGAGCTGGTGCTGGTTCCCCAAAATGCTGCTACATCAGGAATGCCTGTTGACTGTCATGGTACACATCCAGTGACTGTGTCATGGTACACATCTGGTGACTGTCATGGTACACATCCAGTGACTGTGTCATGGTACACATCTGGTGACTGTCATGGTACACATCCAGTGACTGTGTCATGGTACACATCTGGTGACTGTCATGGTACACATCCAGTGACTGTGTCATGGTACACATCTGGTGACTGTCATGGTACACATCCAGTGACTGTGTCATGGTACACATCTGGTGACTGTCATGGTACACATCCAGTGACTGTGTCATGGTACACATCTGGTGACTGTGTCATGGTACACATCTGGTGACTGTGTCATGGTACACATCTGGTGACTGTGTCATGGTAAACATCTGGTGACTGTGTCATGGTACACATCTGGTGACTGTGTCATGGTAAACATCTGGTGACTGTCATGGTACACATCTGGTGACTGTCATGGTACACATCTGGTGACTGTCATGGTACACATCTGGTGACTGTCATGGTACACATCTGGTGACTGTCATGGTACACATCCAGTGACTGTGTCATGGTACACATCTGGTGACTGTGTCATGGTAAACATATGGTGACTGTGTCATGGTACACATCTGGTGACTGTGTCATGGTACACATCTGGTGACTGTGTCATGGTACACATCTGGTGACTGTGTCATGGTACACATCTGGTGACTGTGTCATGGTAAACATCTGGTGACTGTGTCATGGTACACATCTGGTGACTGTGTCATGGTACACATCTGGTGACTGTGTCATGGTACACATCTGGTGACTGTGTCATGGTACACATCTGGTGACTGTGTCATGGTAAACATCTGGTGACTGTGTCATGGTAAACATCTGGTGACTGTGTCATGGTAAACATCTGGTGACTGTGTCATGGTAAACATCTGGTGACTGTGTCATGGTACACATCTGGTGACTGTGTCATGGTAAACATCTGGTGACTGTGTCATGGTAAACATCTGGTGACTGTGTCATGGTAAACATCTGGTGACTGTGTCATGGTAAACATCTGGTGACTGTGTCATGGTACACATCTGGTGACTGTGTCATGGTACACATCTGGTGACTGTGTCATGGTAAACATCTGGTGACTGTGTCATGGTACACATCAGGTGACTGTGTCATGGTAAACATCTGGTGACTGTGTCATGGTACACATCTGGTGACTGTGTAATGGTACACATCTGGTGACTGTGTCATGGTAAACATCTGGTGACTGTGTCATGGTACACATCTGGTGACTGTGTCATGGTAAACATCTGGTGACTGTGTCATGGTACACATCTGGTGACTGTGTCATGGTACACATCTGGTGACTGTGTCATGGTAAACATCTGGTGACTGTGTCATGGTACACATCAGGTGACTGTGTCATGGTAAACATCTGGTGACTGTCATGGTAAACATCTGGTGACTGTGTCATGGTACACATCTGGTGACTGTGTCATGGTACACATCTGGTGACTGTGTCATGGTAAACATCTGGTGACTGTGTCATGGTAAACATCTGGTGACTGTGTCATGGTACACATCTGGTGACTGTGTCATGGTAAACATCTGGTGACTGTGTCATGGTAAACATCTGGTGACTGTGTCATGGTAAACATATGGTGACTGTGTCATGGTACACATCTGGTGACTGTGTCATGGTAAACATCTGGTGACTGTGTCATGGTAAACATATGGTGACTGTGTCATGGTACACATCTGGTGACTGTGTCATGGTACACATCTGGTGACTGTGTCATGGTAAACATCTGGTGACTGTGTCATGGTAAACATCTGGTGACTGTCATGGTACACATCTGGTGACTGTGTCATGGTACACATCTGGTGACTGTGTCATGGTACACATCTGGTGACTGTGTCATGGTACACATCTGGTGACTGTGTCATGGTAAACATCTGGTGACTGTGTCATGGTACACATCTGGTGACTGTGTCATGGTAAACATCTGGTGACTGTGTCATGGTACACATCTGGTGACTGTGTCATGGTACACATCTGGTGACTGTGTCATGGTACACATCTGGTGACTGTGTCACGTGGAACCTCAAGTGATGGTATGTGTCACACGCCAGGTGTTGGGATGCGTCACCTGGCACGCCAGGTGCCGGGAAGTGTCACCTGGCACACCAGGTGCCGGGAAGTGTCACCTGACACACCAGGTGCCGGGAAGTGTCACCTGACACGCCAGGTGCCGGGAAGTGTCACCTGACACGCCAGGTGCCGGGAAGTGTCACCTGACACGCCAGGTGCCGGGAAGTGTCACCTGACACGCCAGGTGCCGGGAAGTGTCACCTGACACACCAGGTGCCGGGAAGTGTCACCTGACACACCAGGTGCCGGGAAGTGTCACCTGACACACCAGGTGCCGGGAAGTGTCACCTGACACACCAGGTGCCGGGAAGTGTCACCTGACACACCAGGTGCCGGGAAGTGTCACCTGGCACACCAGGTGCCGGGAAGTGTCACCTGACACACCAGGTGCCGGGAAGTGTCACCTGGCACACCAGGTGCCGGGAAGTGTCACCTGGCACGCCAGGTGCCGGGAAGTGTCACCTGGCACGCCAGGTGCTGGGAAGTGTCACCTGGCACGCCAGGTGCCGGGAAGTGTCACCTGGCACGCCAGGTGCCGGGAAGTGTCACCTGGCACGCCAGGTGCCGGGAAGTGTCACCTGGCACGCCAGGTGCCGGGAAGTGGCACCTGGCACGCCAGGTGCCGGGAAGTGTCACCTGGCACGCCAGGTGCCGGGAAGCGTCACCTGGCACGCCAGGTGCCGGGAAGTGTCACCTGGCACGCCAGGTGCCGGGAAGCGTCACCTGGCACGCCAGGTGCCGGGAAGTGTCACCTGGCACGTCTGGTCATGTAACACGTAGCAACAAGTTGACAAATGGAAATAATGATGGTGTATGGTCTGTATATTACAATGTTTCTACCAAGAATAATGTGAATATATTATAGAGTACAATACAGAGATGCATAATGGTGTGTGTGTACATTGCATAGTTTAAGGCACTGCACAGTGTAGTTTTATCATGTTGTTACTGCTACTTATCATGTTGTTACTGCTACTTATCATGTTGTTACTGCTACTTATCATGTTGTTACTGCTACTTATCATGTTGTTACTGCTACTTATCATGTTGTTACTGCTACTTATCATGTTGTTACTGCTACTTATCATGTTGTTACTGCTACTTATCATGTTGTTACTGCTACTTATCATGTTGTTACTGCTACTTATCATGTTGTTACTGCTACTTATCATGTTGTTACTGCTACTTATCATGTTGTTAAACCCATCAATAAACATCCAGTATACAATGGTCATAAGAATGGCTTATTACACTGAGTAAGTTCTCACATGTGCTACTACAATACCCATCAGTCAAAATCAAATATTCTATATGTACAACATTTACAAATTGGTGGTAAAACATATAAAAGAACTTGTAAAATGGCCTACTGTGCTTCTTTATTGCCATGAACCCTAGAAATCACTCAAATGTTTTTAGGTCTTTTTTTTTAAATAAAGTCTTAATTTGTTTTAAACTTGTTATTTACTGCTTTCAGAAATATTTTGAATTAAGCAAATAAAGTGACACACATTCTGCTAGGCCAATAGCATTAACTTGCAGGCTTGGTCAACATTAAACAGTTTCCAGGTGCAGAACATCAATGCCAAGGTTCACTTTCCTTCCCGCCCATTACACATTACACTACACAATTCACAAGCACCAAAATGACTGTATGCACTACATTTCTACATTTTAACAGATATTCTGTTCATTTAAACAACCAGATCATGGAGACAAGTTTCTCAACTGTCACATGCTACTGTATGAACATAATCACACCTTAAATGGCATGATGGGTGGAGTCTGGTCACTGTGAGTCAGCCATTGGTATCCAGTTTAGACTATGTCGACGCTGCATGTGAGACTTTACATTCCACTTAAGGAGGCTGCGAAAAGGACAAAAGGGGCACTTGTGAGGTTTCTCCCCGGTGTGGATGCGCATGTGACGTTTGAGGTGATCGCGACGGCTGCTGGACCGCCCACACACAGGACAACGCAGTTGTCCACCCTCATCACCCATAAGCTCACCCAAAGAGCCACCAATTGGCGCACACACCAGCATCCTTCCTGCTTCTTCCAGCTGCAAAGAAACAGCCTCCATAAGTAGTGGACCTATGTGGGCCTTGAGCCACTGAGTGCTGCACATCCTTTAGTCTTTCTTTGTCTCATATTTACATATGTCTTCACTGTTTGAAAACAGCTATTCAAGTTGATACAAATGTATAGTGAAAATCTTTAATTCACACTGGAAAACTCCTATACAGTATTTTGCATTAGCTCAAACATTTTGTGGTATCCATATGGCTGATCCATTGTACACGAGTCATTTTTTAAATAAAATGTTCGTATAAAGTGTATAAAATATTTATTCTCGTGAAGCAAACAATAAAAATGTTTAAACTTTGTGAAGCTTTAAAGAAATTTTCAAGGTCGACTATTACATCATTTGTACTCAAGAATTGTGAACTATTACAGTATTTCATAGTTCTTATACTGTATTTATCATCACAATTGAAGCTCAATTTTCAATACAACACCAATGTAATCCCTAGAGAACCTCACTGATGTTTGTATTGATACCAACTTGATACCAGTATACTTTAGGATACCAGTATCAGTGTTGACATCTGCACTGCTACAAATGAGGCACCAGAGATCATACACTGCATGCTAGTATGCTTATAACACCTGAATTACAGGAACTGTCTCAAAGCACTAAGAATATACTTTCTTGCATGGACTAAGGCCAACCCCTAATGGGGGCCTCCCAGTAAGTCAGGCATCGGGGTTATAAACACACACACACACAAACTAGGTTTAAGTGTGTGTATTGAAATGTGTGTGTAAAATGTGTGTGTAAATGTTCGGGTTGAACTACTAAAGTTCAACCCGAGTAAATGTAAAGTAATGAAACTAGGCGGTGGAAACAGGAGGCCAGACACAGGATACAGAATGGGAGATGAAGTTCTTCATGAAACGGACAGAGAAAGATCTAGGAGTTGATATCACACCAAACCCGTCTCTTGAAGCTCACATCAAAAGAATAACATCGGCGGTGTATGCAAGGCTGGCTAACATCAGAACTGCTTTCAGGAACCTGTGCTAGGAATCATTCAGAACCTTGTATACCACATTATGTAAGACCAATCCTGGAATATGCAGCCCCAGCATGGAGCCTGTACCTTGTCAAGCACAAGACGAGGTTGGAAAAAGTTCAGAGGTATGCCATAGGCTAGTCCTAGAACTAAGAGGCACGAGTTACGAGGACAGGCTGCGTGAAATGCACCTCACAACACTGGAAGACAGAAGAGTAAGGGGAGACATGATAACCACCTACAAAATTCTCAGGGGAATTGACAAAGTGGACAAGGACAAACTCTTTAGCACGGGCAGGACACGAACAAGGGAACACAGGTGGAAACAGTGCCCAAATGAGCCACAAAGACATTAGAGCCAGAGCTAAACCCCCGCAAGCACAACTAGGTAAGTACAGTACACGTGTCCACAGAGACGTTAGAAAGAACTTTTTCAGTGTCAGAGTAGTTAGTAAATGGAATGCATTAGGAAGTGATGTGGTGGAGGCTGACTCCATACACAGTTTCAAATGTAGATATGATAGAGCCCAATAGGCTCAGGAATCTGTACACCAGTTGATTGACGGTTGAGAGGCGGGACCAAAGAGCCAGAGCTCAACCCCCGCAAGCACAATTAGGTGAGTACACACACATACATTGCGTGTGTGCGTGTGTAATTACCTAAGTGTAGTTACAGGATGAGAGCTACGCTCGTGGTATCCTGTCTTCCCAGCACGCTTTGTCATATAACACTTTGAAACTACTGATGGTCTTGGCCTCCACCACCTTCTCGCCTAACTTGTTCCAACCGTCTACCACTCTGCTTGCGAAAGTGAATTTTCTTATATATCTTAAGCATTTGCGTTCAGCTAGTTTAAATCTATGACCTCTTGTTCTTGAAGTTCCAGGTCTCAGGAAATCTTCCCTATCGATTTTATCAATTCCTGTTACTATTTTGTTTTTGTACGTAGTAATCATATCACCTCTTTTTATTGTCTTCTAGTTTTGGCATATTTAAATCCCTCTAACCTCTCCTTATAGCTCTTGCCCTTCAGTTCTGGGAGCCACTTAGTAGCATGTCTTTGCACCTTTTCCAGTTTGTTGATGTGCTTCTTAAGATATGGACACCACACAACAGGCTGCATATTCTAGCTTTGGCCTACCTTGAGGTGCTTCCGGGGCTTAGCGTCCCCGCGGCCCGTTCGTCGACCAGGCCTCCTGGTTGCTGGACTGATCAACCAGGCTGTTGGACGCGGCTGCTCGCAGCCTGGTTGATCAGGTATCCTTTGGAGGTGCTTATCCAGTTCTCTCTTGAACACTGTGAGGGGTCTGCCAGTTATGCCCCTTATATGTAGTGGAACCGTGTTGAACAGTCTTGGGCCTCTGATGTTGATAGAGTAGTCTCTCTGAGTACCTGTTGCACCTCTGCTTTTCAACAGGGGTATTCTGGTCTCATGTGATGTTATTTCTGTGTGCAGGTTTGGGACCAGCCCCTCAATTATTTTCCATGTATAGATTATTATGTATCTCCCCTGCCTGCGCTCAAGGGAGTACAGATTTAGGCTCTTTAGTCGGTCCCAGTAATTTAGATGTTTTACTGAGTGGATTCTAGCAGTAAAGGATCTCTGCATGCTCTCCAGGTCAGCAATTTCTCCAGCTATGAAAGGGGCTGTCATTGTGCAGCAGTACTCCACTCTAGAAAGCACAAGTGTTTTGAAAAGTATCATCATCGGTACAGCACCTCTAGTGTGAAAAGATCTTGTTATCCAACCTGTCATTTTTCTTGCAGTTGTGACGGCTACTTTATTGTGTTCTTTAAAGGTAAGGTCTTCCGACATGAGTACACCCAGATCCTTTATATTACCTTTTCGTTCTATGTTATGATTTGTCTGAGTTTTGTATGTGGTTTCCGTTTTTATATTTTAATTTTTTCCGTAGCGCATGAGCTGGAACTTATCTTCGTTAAACACCATATTATTTTCTGTAGCACATAGAAAGACATGATCTACATCTGATTGGAAGTTTGCCGTGTCCTCTATGTTGCCTACTCTCATGAAGATCCTAGTGTCATCTGCAAAGGATGATACAGTGCTATAGATTGTGTTCTTGTCTATGTCCGATATGAGGATGAGAAAAAGTACTGGAGCAAGCACAGTACCCTGGGGGACTGAGCTCTTCACGGTTGATAGGCTGGATTTTATTTTGTTGACTATTACACATTGGGTTCTGTTAGTCAGGAAATTGTAGATCCATCTGCCTATTTTTCCGGTAATTCCTTTTGAACGCATTTTATGTGCAATAACGCCATGGTCACATTTATCAACAAAATCCTTAGTGGAAGGGGAGTAAAGAACAAAGTGAAAGGGAACATGCTCCTGAAAACATAGATGGAGTTAAATAAAAAACATTGGAGTTGCAAGATATAATTCAGCTTAAGGTCCCAGATATTGTCGCATTATCAGAAACGAAACTTGAAGAAAATATTTTAAATGAAGTCGTACTCCCAAGGGGCTACTCAGTTTGGAGACTTGACAGGAAAACTAGGAAAGGGGGGAGGGGTGGCTGTGCTGGTGAAAGAACAGCTAAAGATAAGAGAGTTAATACTTAAAACCTCTGCAGGCAGGCAGGCAGGAATGTCACTAGTGCACTAAATCCCACCAGCCCTCCCAACACCAGACTTCCCAGATGCTATAAAACAATGTCAAAATGCAAACAGCTGTGATATATTGTACACAAGTTATAACTTGTGCTGCAACGTAGTGTACAAGAGTTTGTCATGAGTGCACTTACTGTGCGATGGAGAATGTTAATTGTTCTATATACAGTACTGTGTAGGAGGAAGCCATTGTATGTTGTACTGTGAAGGAGGAAGTTATTGTATGATGTACTGTGAAGGAGGAAGTTATTGCATGGTGTACTGTATAGGAGCCAGTTATTGCATGTTGTGTTGTACTGTTGTTGTTATATAATGGAATGTGAAAAATTACGTAATTCAGAGATAACACCACTAATGTAGTCCAAGAAATGTGTAAGTACTTCATTCATAATGATGTGCTCCCAGGAATCTTAGTGAAGTATCCAAAATATGCTTACTGTAGGTGCAGCTGCACATGACTGTAAAGCTGCCGTCCAGTTGGGTGGGTGTGGAGCACGACTAGTAACTGTGTGATTCACCATAGATGTAAAGTGCCTAATATAGCACTCTAATGTCACGCTAAAAAAATATATTTGGGACATTGATGAAAATAACATATATTAACATTGGACAATGTATTTATATGATATATATAACAAAATAGAGCATAATAACACAAATAATAATGAGTATGTTATTATGTATTACTCAGCAATGATATAAAGGCACCAACTGCATATCCACTTTGTGGACTCTTCTTACTACTATTCTTCTGTGTGTGTCGGACAGGTACTTGCATCTCTTTATTACTCCATAATCCTTCAGTTCCAGTTATTATGAGCTGTTCTCCTTATTAACAAAACGTTGTTATTTTTTAAAAATTCGTCTAAAATCATTTTCTGAAAATATTTTTATGAAAGTTTCACAACACTGAAGCCAATAAGTTGGAGATTTGTTTAACATTTTTCAGCTTTTTTACATAATTCAAATATTTTTCGCTATTAAACCCCCAACATGAGCGGTAATATGCGAGGTCTAACAGTTAAAGAGTACGAGTACATGCTTACAGCAGATCCTGTTAATACATGCTAACAACATCTTTGATAATTTTGTGATACCTGTACAGACAAGTTCCATTCCTTGTCTTGAATATACAGTACTGAGTTTAGAATGGATGGTGGCAGCCCTTTTCTACTTCTACTTTCTACCCTTCTACCTTTTTTACTTTTCTAATCTCCTCCTTGATCTCAAGTCTCTCCCTCTCATTCTAAACTTTTCCCTTTCCCTGAGCACTTCTCCCTCGTACCTCCCCACCTCCGACGCCTCTCTACCTCCGACGCCTCTCCACCTCCGACGCCTCCCCACTTCCCACGCCTCTCCACCACCTCCCACGCCTCTCCACCACCTCCCACACCTCTCCACCACCTCCCACGCCTCTCCACCACCTCCCACGCCTCTCCACCACCTCCCACGCCTCTCCACCACCTCCCACGCCTCTCCACCACCTCCCACACCTCTCCACCACCTCCCACGCCTCCCCACCTCCCACGCCTCTCCACCTCCTTACTCCTCTCCACCTCCTTATTCCTCTCCACCTCCTTACTCCTCTCCACCTCCTTACTCCTCTCCACCTCCTTACTCCTCTCCACCTCCTTGCTCCTCTCCACCTCCCACGCCTCTCTACCTCCTTACTCCTCTTTCTTTTCCCCTCTCATTTTCCGATATATTACATAGTGACTTGTGAGCCTCTTGTTGTCACTTGTGATATAAAAGATTATTGATGTGTATGTATTTGTGTAAATGATTGTATATACATATATGTACACGTGTATATAACATTAACAATTTTGTAACTAGCTCAAAAAGATTAGTCACTTGCTTAGCTAAATGAACTATGGGGTTCAGTTCCTGAACCATTCTGTGCCTCTGTAACCCTTTCCACCACCGCCCACGGGATGGGAATGGTGTGCATAGCAAAGAATGAAATTGAGAAATTGAATTGTACTGTGTAGGAGCAAGTTAGTGAGTGATCTACTGTGAAGGAGGAAGTTACTGAGTAATGTACAGTACTGTGAAGGAGCAAGTTACTGAGTGATCTACTGTGAAGGAGGAAGTTACTGGGTAATGTACAGTACTGTGAAGGAGCAAGTTACTGAGTGATCTACTGTGAAGGAGCAAGTTACTGGGTAATGTACAGTACTGTGAAGGAGCAAGTTACTGGGTAATGTACAGTACTGTGAAGGAGGAAGTTACTGAGTGATCTACTGTGAAGGAGGAAGTTACTGGGTAATGTACAGTACTGTGAAGGAGCAAGTTACTGAGTGATCTACTGTGAAGGAGGAAGTTACTGGGTAATGTACAGTACTGTGAAGGAGCAAGTTACTGAGTGATCTACTGTGAAGGAGCAAGTTACTGGGTAATGTACAGTACTGTGAAGGAGGAAGTTACTGAGTGATCTACTGTGAAGGAGCAAGTTACTGGGTAATGTACAGTACTGTGAAGGAGGAAGTTACTGAGTGATCTACTGTGAAGGAGGAAGTTACTGGGTAATGTACAGTACTGTGAAGGAGCAAGTTACTGAGTGATCTACTGTGAAGGAGGAAGTTACTGAGTGATCTACTGTGAAGGAGCAAGTTACTGAGTGATCTACTGTGAAGGAGCAAGTTACTGAGTGATCTACTGTGAAGGAGGAAGTTACTGAGTGATCTACTGTGAAGGAGGAAGTTACTGAGTGATCTACTGTGAAGGAGGAAGTTACTGGGTAATGTACAGTACTGTGAAGGAGCAAGTTACTGAGTGATCTACTGTGAAGGAGGAAGTTACTGGGTAATGTACAGTACTGTGAAGGAGCAAGTTACTGAGTGATCTACTGTGAAGGAGCAAGTTACTGGGTAATGTACAGTACTGTGAAGGAGCAAGTTACTGGGTAATGTACAGTACTGTGAAGGAGGAAGTTACTGAGTGATCTACTGTGAAGGAGGAAGTTACTGGGTAATGTACAGTACTGTGAAGGAGCAAGTTACTGAGTGATCTACTGTGAAGGAGGAAGTTACTGGGTAATGTACAGTACTGTGAAGGAGCAAGTTACTGAGTGATCTACTGTGAAGGAGCAAGTTACTGGGTAATGTACAGTACTGTGAAGGAGGAAGTTACTGAGTGATCTACTGTGAAGGAGGAAGTTACTGAGTGATGTACTGTGAAGGAGCAAGTTACTGAGTGATCTACTGTGAAGGAGGAAGTTACTGAGTGATGTACTGTGAAGGAGCAAGTTACTGAGTGATCTACTGTGAAGGAGCAAGTTACTGAGTGATCTACTGTGAAGGAGCAAGTTACTGAGTGATGTACTGTGAAGGAGCAAGTTACTGAGTGATCTACTGTGAAGGAGGAAGTTACTGAGTGATGTACTGTGAAGGAGCAAGTTACTGAGTGATCTACTGTGAAGGAGGAAGTTACTGAGTGATGTACTGTGAAGGAGCAAGTTACTGAGTGATCTACTGTGAAGGAGCAAGTTACTGAGTGATCTACTGTGAAGGAGGAAGTTACTGAGTGATGTACTGTGAAGGAGGAAGTTACTGAGTGATCTACTGTGAAGGAGCAAGTTACTGGGTAATGTACAGTACTGTGAAGGAGGAAGTTACTGAGTGATCTACTGTGAAGGAGCAAGTTACTGGGTAATGTACAGTACTGTGAAGGAGGAAGTTACTGAGTGATGTACTGTGAAGGAGCAAGTTACTGAGTGATGTACTGTGAAGGAGCAAGTTACTGAGTGATCTACTGTGAAGGAGGAAGTTACAAGAACTCATTTGCTTCTTTATCTTTATTTATCACAATATTAATTAAGTCGTCTTTGAATATATCAGGAGCAAACAATATTCAGGAAAGTTCTTATATATCTAAAATGTTTCCACAAGCTCAATTCCAAAGGTGAGTGGAGGCGGTAGATACCGCAAGGCGCCAACCGCTGGGTCCAGCCCCAGTCTCACCTGTGTAATATACCATAAGGGACTGGCGCTGACCACTGGGTCCTGCCCCAGTCTCACCTGTGTAATATACCATAAGGGACTGGCGCCGACCACTGGGTCCTGCCCCAGTCTCACCTGTGTAATATACCATAAGGGACTGGCGCCGACCACTGGGTCCTGCCCCAGTCTCACCTGTGTAATATACCATAAGGGACTGGCGCCGACCGCTGGGTCCAGCCCAGTCTCACCTGTGCAATATACCATTACAAATGACCAACTTTTAAAAACTCAATAATTACCAAGTAACACACAAATTTTCACCACTGTAGAAAAAGCGATAACCTTAAACCACTAATGACTACATAACTGAGTATACAATATACTACATCTTTCTCAATACAACACGAGTGTTACATTACTTGTGCAGACGAGGAGTCACAATAACCTAGCTGAAATATGTTGACAAAACCACACACACTAGAAAGTGAAGGGACGACGACATTTTGGTCCATCCTGGACCATTCTCAAGTTGATTGTTCGACTTGAGAATGGTCCAGGACGGAGAATGGTCGTCGTCCCTTAACTTTATAGTGTGTAGTTTGGTCAACATGTTTCATTACTTCTCGGTACTGTGCATCACATAACACAGTACGAGTGTTACATCACTTCTCGGTACTATGCATATCATTGGCTACAGTGAATCTCAAAGGAAACCTTACAACTCAACAATACAAAAGTTCTGGTTTTGATTTTCATTGTGTCTCCTGGACATGAAGATACATATGCTGCAAGACTGATGATATTGCTAATATATGCAGGTCAGGTGTGTACTGAGAACATGTGCCTACAGGCAGGTCAGGTGTGTACCGAGAACATGTGACTACAGGCAGGTCAGGTGTGTACCGAGAACAAGTCCCATGTGATCACAGGCAGGTCAGGTGTGTACCGAGAACATGTGACTACAGGCAGGTCAGGTGTGTACCGAGAACATGTGACTACAGGCAGGTCAGGTGTGTACCGAGAACATGTGACTACAGGCAGGTCAGGTGTGTACCGAGAACATGTGACTACAGGCAGGTCAGGTGCGTACCGAGAACAAGTCCCATGTGATCACAGGCAGGTCAGGTGTGTACCGAGAACATGTGACTACAGGCTTGTCAAGAGTGTACTGAGCTGTGTGCATGCACACGGAGCATATGCACACGGAGCATATGCACACGGAGCATATGCACACGGAGCACATGCACACGGAGCACATGCACACGGAGCACATGCACAGAGAGCATATGCACACGGAGGACATGCACAGAGAGCATATGCACACGGAGCATATGCACACGGAGCACATGCACAGAGAGCATATGCACAGGGAGCATATGCACAGAGAGCACATGCACACGGAGCACATGCACACGGAGCACATGCACAGAGAGCATATGCACAGGGAGCATATGCACAGGGAGCATATGCACAGGGAGCATATGCACAGAGAGCACATGCACACGGAGCATATGCACAGAGAGCACATGCACAGAGAGCACATGCACACGGAGCATATGCACAGAGAGCACATGCACAGGGAGCATATGCACAGGGAGCATATGCACAGGGAGCATATGCACAGGGAGCATATGCACACGGAGCATATGCACACGGAGCATATGCACACGGAGCATATGCACACAGAGCATTTGCACACAGCATATGCACACGGAGCATATGCACAGGGAGCATATGCACAGGGAGCATATACACAGGGAGCATATGTACACGGAGCATATGCACATTGCATCAACCACACCATGTACAGTACTGTCAATTTAATGTTAAGTTGAATGGTTCAAAAATTAAAAGACTAACAAATTGGCCATACCTATATTGTTGCTAAATATAACACAGTAAATAATGGTTACATTAACATGAGGGTGCACCAATGTCAGCCACGAGGGCCAACTAAACATTAATAATGGTCCAGTTGAATACAAGTGTGGGAGACACGTCTTCACTCTCCGCTCTCAACACCACACAAACTACAACTCTCAGTAATCCGACACAATAAAACTAAAACAATCTGAATTTGCAACAAAAATTAAATGCAAAACTATACTTATAAAATATAGAAAAAGGGCCATTTCAGGGCCAACTGAGAAAGAGAGAGTGGAAATTAATTGATGTCACAAGCAATACAAATATTCTTCAGAGTATCAATTCCAGTTGTGACGCGCAACACGGCCGGGTACCAAACAAGACGTCACACGACACCACATGACACGTGCCAACACAATACACATCACCTCACCAGTTGTCATATGCCACATGGCACTGTGACACACACTATATCTTGTCTTATCACCTGATATGTCACAATAGAGCAGTGTGATACAACATTTCACCAGGCATGATGTGCCATACAGTAATACAGTAGTGTGATACAACACTTTACCAGGCATGATGTGCCATACAGTAGTGATACAACACTTCACCAGGCATGATGTGCCATACAGTAGTGTGATACAACACTTCACCAGGCATGATGTGCCATACAGTAGTGTGATACAACACTTCACCAGGCATGATGTGCCATACAGTAGTGTGATACAACACTTCACCAGGCATGATGTGCCATACAGTAATACAGTAGTGTGATACAACACTTTACCAGGCATGATGTGCCATACAGTAGTGATACAACACTTCACCAGGCATGATGTGCCATACAGTAGTGATACAACACTTCACCAGGCATGATGTGCCATACAGTAGTGTGATACTACACTTCACCAGGCATGATGTGCCATACAGTAGTGTGATACAACACTTCACCAGGCATGATGTGCCATACAGTAGTGATACAACACTCTACCAGGCATGATGTGCCATACAGTAGTGTGATACAACACTTCACCAGGCATGATGTGCCATACAGTAGTGTGAGACAGAACAGTTTGATGTGAGAACTTAAGTCATTACATTTTGCCATCCACCACATACTAACATCCACCACATACTAACATCCAACCATTTTCACTACAATTCCCTTGAAATATCTCTCAATATTGACTAACAATATTTTCACATGTTGTATATATTAATACAAATTATGTTTTGAACATTTCAAACGGAGCTGTTAACGATAAATTTTTGTCTTATATAAATGTAACAATATAAATATAAATCTATTGTACAACAACCATGCTCAGCTTTGTGTGAAAACTGAAATTAATATTGTGTAAAACTGATAACATGACCTAAATAGCCATTATCAAACTTCAATCCAGCATGTAGCAACATTTCAAATTACTGAACGTGTTCTGACTCTTATGTCAACAGTTAAAACTGTTGTTACAGGCATCCCAATTATTCCAAAAATAGTATACAGAAAAATCATATTTGTTTCCCCCTATAATCACCAATATAAAAACCCTTTAACATAAGTTCCCCACTTGGCAATGAGTGTTTTTCTCAAGTCCTTGTCTATTGCACAGCATTGGGTCTCGAACATTACCTATTCAGAATAATAGGCAAAGTAACTTTTACATACAGTATGTGCCTCTACTCTGCCCTTGGGTGTGCACGCACCCGCTACCTCGGGCTCGGGCATGCGCACACCCAATCCTCCACTCTGCCCTCGGGTGTACACATTCCTGCTACCTCCCCACTGCCCACGGGCAAGCATGCACCCACACCCTCACTCTGCCCTTTGGCATGCTCGCACCCCACTCTGCCCTCAGGTGTGTACACACAATGTATGACTCCTCATTTTTGCATGTGTGTATGCCTTGCGTTGGTTCCAAGGATCAACATTCCTGCAGCAGTGAGAGAGACAAGGCCTCGTGGTTAGTGGCCTCATCAACTCCCTCACTATCTACTTGCACTCTTTCACTGTCTACCAAGGTTATAACCTATTCCACAAGTTACACATCACAAAAACACATCTTTTTATTTTTCAACTTTCTTGGCTTGTCATAGGTTAAGCACTTTTGTAAAAAAAAAAAAAAAAAAAAAAAAAAAAAAAAAAAAAAAAAAAAAAAAAAAAGAGGGTTTTCATTTAAAAAGGTATTTTTATTGGATCTAAGAACTGATACCAATAATGGTATAGTAGCCATCTATCCAATTGTGTGTGTAGGAGCAACTGTCACACATCTCATGACATGTTTCTTCATATTGCTGCGATCATTGGAGCGACGACCACATCGTGGACACCTATAGTTTTTGACACCTGTGTGAACTGTCACATGCCTGCGGAAGTTGCTGCGGTCATTGGTTCCATAATTACAGAAGGGACAGCGAAAACGTGCATTTGCAGTAGGAGAGTGTGTGGTAGAGTGAATAAGCCACTGTGCCTGACCCGAGCATACTTGGCCACAAATGGAACAGGTGTATGGACCACAATCGCCACCTGCCAATCCGCCACCTGCCACTCTGCCGTCACCCACCTACGGAGAGGAGACACATTGTAGCAGCCACTTCAACTGTATGGCCATCAACCTTCACCCTTTAATTGCATCAATCTAAGCAAACAAGAAAGCAGTGTTTACTGTTTTTATTAAAACTATTCATATACTAAAAGAACTTAGACTATGAATGAACAAGACCAAATGTTACCAACTCCCAAAAACAGTAAAATCGGTCTACTTCTGAACTTTAAGAACAGCAAAGGCTTCTATCATAAATCAATCATACAACCTAAACCTCTCACAAGGTGAATGCACTTTAAGGAAGTTCCATTTCTGCAGTCCTGTGAATAGTTTACAATACTGTACTCTATAATGTACTGCACATTACTCTACAAGAATACTGTACAACAATGCACTCTCATTACTGTACAGCAATTAAATTATTCATTTACAGTAATTTTAAAGAGGACTTGGAATGTGACTGAAAATATATTAAAATAGGCGCTCGGTAATCCAGTGTGGTAACCCGAAAATTCTAATAATCCACAAGATTTCATGTTTGAGTTTTTCACTTTTTATAGGCCTTTTAACCCGAAGAGTGTGTTGGGTTACCATGATTTCTGTTGGATAAGAAACCTGAATGTATTCAAGTTCAAGTGCTTAATCAACAACTCAAAAAGCCGACTTTGATTACCTTGACTTCCGCCGGACAAGAAATCTGTATTCATTGGAGGTCAAGTGTTTTACTCCGCAATCCCAAAGCCACTTCAGGTTACCATGATGATGATGTCATGCTACTAAACAAAATGTGGCAACTAATGCCCATAACATTCACCTGGGCTCTAGGAGACTCGAGCCACGGACACCACGCATGTCAGGCCCTAGCTCTATCTACACATAATGCTCATAACATTATAATTCAATGCCCAAAACATTAATTACATTAAGTTGCATTAATAAAATAAAATAGAATAAAATAAATATAATATCTAATATTAGGACAAATAATAATTGTTAAAAACCGAATGTACTGACTGTACATTGTATTTCTCAGGTAAAATATGGGATTTATTTTCTGTATGGTCGCCTACAGAGAACCTATACGGCACACATAGAAACGATAAAACATCTAAATTATTGGGACTGTCTCAAAGCTCTCAAAATGTACTCTCTGGAAGGGAGACGAAAAAGATATCAAATATTACATGAAAGATACTGGAAGGCCAGGTCCCTAATTTGAACAGTAGAATAACAACATACTGGGTGAAAGATATGGAAGGAAATGCAGAATAGAACTACTGTCGAGAGGAGTAGAGGTGCCATAGGAACAATCAGAGAACACTGCCTGAACATCAGGAGTGTATGCTGTCAATACCCTCCTGGAAAGCATTTAGAAACATTGCCAGCACAAAGGTGGATGTCTTCACAAGCACTTGACAAGTTCTTGCAAGAAATGCCAGCCCAACCGGGTTGTAGTGGATATGTGGGCTTGCAGGCCACTCCAAGCAAAAGCTTTTTGGATCAAATTACAGTATCACATGTTGAGCCTGGCCAAGGGCCAGGTTTGTGGAGAATAACTCCCAAAACCCTCTCCAGGTATGTTCCAGGTATTCTACCTAATGTACCACAAGTGAACCTATGCAGACCCAGTCAAGTCTGGCCTGAGGCCGGGCTTGGGGAGTAACAGAACTCTCAGAACCCCATCAAGCAGGTATAACCCAGCCATGTGCTTTCTCTTCTCACGTGATTGACCAGTGTCGTCCCATTACTGAACGATTCTCTTTCCCAACTTTTGTTTTAATAACCAATAATTTTCTTGCAAAGACTATGGTAGCAATAGGCATGGAGGAGTTAAGACGAAAGTTATTAAATTCATTAAACGTCTTAGAGTGACTGAACTTTGAGAAAAGGTCCTGTCAGCTGTGACTGTTGCCAAGGATTTTGGTATAGGTGTAAGTACCATCACCACTATAAAGAAACAAAGATAAATACAAGATATACCAGCCCATCCTCCTGTTTTGCCAGTACAGTATGTACTTATGGTAACGACGAGGACCAGAGTACATATACGTCGTACAACACAATTAGAAAGTAGAAATCGGTACTATTGAATTTGGAGAAACCGGAAAAGATTTTTCTATTTATGTTGCAAAGATAAACTAAATAAACCTTGCCAGGCGGTTGGGCACCTGACAGCTGGGTGGAAAGCGCTTCGCATTCGTGGTCCTCAGGTTCCGGGTTCGATCCCTGGTGGAAGCGGAGACAAATGGGCAAAATGTTTTTTTCACCCCTGATGCCCCTGTTCATAGCAGTAAATATGTACCTGGGAGTAAGACAGCTGCTATGGGCTGCTTCCTGGGGGTGTGTAACAAAAAGGAGGTCTGGTCGAGGACCGGGCCGCGGGGACGCTATGCCCCGAAATCACCTCAAGATAACCTTACCGTCCTAGGTCAGATGCATGCTATCTGAGACCTAATACAGTACGTGTGTGCTACACTAGGCCTAGAAATATTTAAAACTTTTTAGCTTCAGTTTTTCAGACTATAAAGTGAATAGTACAAAATTCTACTATCTAATTGCTTATTACATCAATCTTTGTACTATGGTGCAAATAGTTACAAACACTATCTAAACAGACAGAGGTGTGTCGGGGCACAAAGATAACAAGGACAGGTTATCAACAAGGGTGTGTGTATCGGGGCACAAAGATAACAAGGACAGGTTATCAACAAGGGTGTGTGTGTCGGGGCACAAAGATAACAAGGACAGGTTGTCAACAAGGGTGTGTGTCGGGGCACAAAGATAACAAGGACAGGTTGTCAACAAGGGTGTGTGTCGGGGCACAAAGATAACAAGGACAGGTTATCAACAAGGGTGTGTGTCGGGGCACAAAGATAACAAGGACAGGTTATCAACAAGGGTGTGTGTCGGGGCACAAAGATAACAAGGACAGGTTATCAACAAGGGTGTGTGTCAGGGCACAAAGATAACAAGGACAGGTTATCAACAAGGGTGTGTGTCGGGGCACAAAGATAACAAGGACAGGTTATCAACAAGGGTGTGTGTCGGGGCACAAAGATAACAAGGACAGGTTATCAACAAGGGTGTGTGTTGGGGCACAAAGATAACAAGGACAGGTTATCAACAAGGGTGTGTGTGTCGGGGCACAAAGATAACAAGGACAGGTTGTCAACAAGGGTGTGTGTCGGGGCACAAAGATAACAAGGACAGGTTGTCAACAAGGGTGTGTGTCGGGGCACAAAGATAACAAGGACAGGTTATCAACAAGGGTGTGTGTCGGGGCACAAAGATAACAAGGACAGGTTATCAACAAGGGTGTGTGTCGGGGCACAAAGATAACAAGGACAGGTTATCAACAAGGGTGTGTGTGTCGGGGCACAAAGATAACAAGGACAGGTTGTCAACAAGGGTGTGTGTCGGGGCACAAAGATAACAAGGACAGGTTGTCAACAAGGGTGTGTGTCAGGGCACAAAGATAACAAGGACAGGTTATCAACAAGGGTGTGTGTCAGGGCACAAAGATAACAAGGACAGGTTATCAACAAGGGTGTGTGTCGGGGCACAAAGATAACAAGGACAGGTTATCAACAAGGGTGTGTGTGTCGGGGCACAAAGATAACAAGGACAGGTTATCAACAAGGGTGTGTGTGTCGGGGCACAAAGATAACAAGGACAGGTTGTCAACAAGGGTGTGTGTCGGGGCACAAAGATAACAAGGACAGGTGGTCAACAAGGGTGTGTGTCGGGGCACAAAGATAACAAGGACAGGTTATCAACAAGGGTGTGTGTGTCGGGGCACAAAGATAACAAGGACAGGTTATCAACAAGGGTGTGTGTCGGGGCACAAAGATAACAAGGACAGGTTATCAACAAGGGTGTGTGTGTGTCGGGGCACAAAGATAACAAGGACAGGTTATCAACAAGGGTGTGTGTGTCGGGGCACAAAGATAACAAGGACAGGTTATCAACAAGGGTGTGTGTGTCGGGGCACAAAGATAACAAGGACAGGTTATCAACAAGGGTGTGTGTGTCGGGGCACAAAGATAACAAGGACAGGTTATCAACAAGGGTGTGTGCTGGTGCTGGCGGCACACACAACCACACAGGCAACTGCTGCCAACTCCAACAAACCCAACAACCTTAAAACATTGCTTGGACAATCTGCCTGTGAAAAATTATAGCTCAATGAATGTATTGTTTATACAGGAAAATCTTCTCTAGTGGTTTCATGGTTGTTTGTAAGGATATTTCTGACCATCTAATCAAGAAACACAAAGTGAGGCCAAGTGAAGTTTGGACTCTGCTTTTGCTGGATCATGCACTCTCTCTTAATACAAGTACCATCTCTTTCATCCAGCCTATGGATCAAGCAGTTATCTGTGCCACCAAGAGGTTGTACACCAAAAAGATGTTAAATGAAGTTTGGGTGGTTTTACCTAATGAGGAAGATGAACTTGGTGTAGATACCAGGGCAAAAAAAACATTTTAAAATTTTAAAAGATATATTATTAAGGAAACTATATATGCACACTATAACTGAGCCAAAGTATCGAGGTAAATCAAGAAGTTGACTTTCAAGAATTTGTCAAAGAAACTTCTCACAGCTCCGGTAAATAAGGCAGAAAATTTGAGTTTTGAGGAACTTGCTGATGAAATTCATGGCGTGTTCTGATATGGTGGTGAAAATTTTGAGGCAGAAAGTGGTTAAATGGCTAGAAAGGGATGCTAATGACCAAAGACATGGTATGCTGAGCAAAGAAGAGTCTCTAATCAGTTACAGGTGAGCCAGATAAAGACGAGGATGGTGAAAATGAGGACAGAGGAAGCACCACTCGCAACTAAACCCAATGATATCATGTTTTGTATTGACAAATAAATTTTTCATCCAACAGTGCATGTTCAGACATTGGAAATTTATATCAATGCTTCAGGTTGGGCAAAGAACTCGACATAAAAGTGACCAATGAAAAAAGGCGGCATGCTTAACATTTTCAATTCATAAGAAAAGAAAGTAGCGGTCCTTCAACCAGCGAAGTCTCACAACAAGCCAAGGCCCTTCAGCCAGTGGTGTCTCACAACAAGCCAAGGCCCTTCAACCAGTGGTGTCTCACAAGCAAGCCAAGGCCCTTCAACCAGCGAAGTCTCACAACAAGCCAAGGCCCTTCAACCAGTGGTGTCTCACAAGCAAGCCAAGGCCCTTCAACCAGTGGTGTCTCACAACAAGCCAAGGCCCTTCAACCAGTGGTGTCTCACAACAAGCCAAGGCCCTTCAACCAGTGGTGTCTCACAACAAGCCAAGGCCCTTCAACCAGTGGTGTCTCACAACAAGCCAAGGCCCTTCAACCAGTGGTGTCTCACAAGCAAGCCAAGGCCCTTCAACCAGTGGTGTCTCACAACAAGCCAAGGCCCTTCAACCAGTGGTGTCTCACAGGCAAGCCAAGGCCCTTCAACCAGTGGTGTCTCACAAGCAAGCCAAGGCCCTTCAACCAGTGGTGTCTCACAACAAGCCAAGGCCCTTCAACCAGTGGTCTCTCACAACAAGCCAAGGCCCTTCAACCAGTGGTGTCTCACAACAAGCCAAAGCCCTTCAACCAGTGGTGTCTCACAACAAGCCAAGGCCCTTCAACCAGTGGTGTCTCACAACAAGCCAAGGCCCTTCAACCAGTGGTGTCTCACAAGCAAGCCAAGGCCCTTCAACCAGTGAAGTCCCACAAGCAAGCCAAGGTCCTTCAACCAGTGAAGTCCCTCACAAGCAAGCCAAGGCCCTTCAACCAGTGAAGTCCCACAAGCAAGCCAAGGCCCTTCAACCAGTGAAGTCCCTCACAAGCAAGCCAAGGCCCTTCAACCAGTGAAGTCCCACAAGCAAGCCAAGGCCTTTCAACCAGTGAAGTCCCACAAGCAAGCAAAGGTCCTTCAACCAGTGAAGTCCCACAAGCAAGCAAAGGTCCTTCAACCAGTGAAGTCCCACAAGCAAGCCAAGGCCCTTCAACCAGTGAAGTCCCTCACAAGCAAACCAAGGTCCTTCAACCAGTGAAGTCCCTCACAAGCAAACCAAGGTCCTTCAACCAGTGGTGTCTCACAAGCAAGCCAAGGCCCTTCAACCAGTGGTGTCTCACAACAAGCCAAAGCCCTTCAACCAGTGGTGTCTCACAAGCAAGCCAAGGCCCTTCAACCAGTGAAGTCCCACAAGCAAGCCAAGGTCCTTCAACCAGTGAAGTCCCTCACAAGCAAGCCAAGGCCCTTCAACCAGTGAAGTCCCACAAGCAAGCCAAGGCCCTTCAACCAGTGAAGTCCCTCACAAGCAAGCCAAGGCCCTTCAACCAGTGAAGTCCCACAAGCAAGCAAAGGCCCTTCAACCAGTGAAGTCTCACAAGCAAGCCAAGGCCCTTCAACCAGTGAAGTCCCACAAGCAAGCCAAGGTCCTTCAACCAGTGAAGTCCCTCACAAGCAAGCCAAGGCCCTTCAACCAGTGAAGTCCCACAAGCAAGCCAAGGCCCTTCAACCAGTGAAGTCCCTCACAAGCAAGCCAAGGCCCTTCAACCAGTGAAGTCCCACAAGCAAGCCAAGGCCTTTCAACCAGTGAAGTCCCACAAGCAAGCAAAGGTCCTTCAACCAGTGAAGTCCCACAAGCAAGCAAAGGTCCTTCAACCAGTGAAGTCCCACAAGCAAGCCAAGGCCCTTCAACCAGTGAAGTCCCTCACAAGCAAACCAAGGTCCTTCAACCAGTGAAGTCCCTCACAAGCAAACCAAGGTCCTTCAACCAGTGGTGTCTCACAAGCAAGCCAAGGCCCTTCAACCAGTGGTGTCTCACAACAAGCCAAAGCCCTTCAACCAGTGGTGTCTCACAAGCAAGCCAAGGCCCTTCAACCAGTGAAGTCCCACAAGCAAGCCAAGGTCCTTCAACCAGTGAAGTCCCTCACAAGCAAGCCAAGGCCCTTCAACCAGTGAAGTCCCACAAGCAAGCCAAGGCCCTTCAACCAGTGAAGTCCCTCACAAGCAAGCCAAGGCCCTTCAACCAGTGAAGTCCCACAAGCAAGCAAAGGCCCTTCAACCAGTGAAGTCTCACAAGCAAGCCAAGGCCCTTCAACCAGTGAAGTCCCACAAGCAAGCCAAGGTCCTTCAACCAGTGAAGTCCCTCACAAGCAAGCCAAGGCCCTTCAACCAGTGAAGTCCCACAAGCAAGCCAAGGCCCTTCAACCAGTGAAGTCCCTCACAAGCAAGCCAAGGCCCTTCAACCAGTGAAGTCCCACAAGCAAGCCAAGGCCCTTCAACCAGTGAAGTCCCTCACAAGCAAGCCAAGGCCCTTCAACCAGTGAAGTCTCACAAGCAAGCCAAGGTCCTTCAACCAGTGAAGTCCCACAAGCAAGCCAAGGCCTTTCAACCAGTGAAGTCCCACAAGCAAGCCAAGGTCCTTCAACCAGTGAAGTCCCACAAGCAAGCCAAGGCCCTTCAACCAGTGAAGTCCCACAAGCAAGCCAAGGCCCTTCAACGAGAGAGGCTTCAGCAGCTGGCAGTCAAACCTAATCTTGCCAAGCTTATGTACAGTAATTTGTAGTATTGTATTAGGTTAGGTACATAAACAATATTGAAGCCTTCACAAAGCAAGCTGACGAACTGCAACTAGGTGAAATTTCTGTTAATACTGTAAATACAGGGAGTTCCCACTTTACGGACATTCGTCCATATGACCATTCTCCCAGGTCCCCCATTTACCTCCTTCATGCATAAAATTATTGTACTAACTTGCTGGCTCATCCCTTTGAATTTTGCAGCAGCTCAAAAGTCAGTGTGGCAGCCATATGGAGTACAGTATTATTTGGGTGTGGAAGGGTGGGGTGGGGTGAGAAGGGGTGGGGGAAAGGAATTGTGTGATACCCAGTGGCCTCAAGTCCTCAATGACCAACACTCACATGATTTGATCATGTTTATTCTATTAGTGGGGTGGGGGCCTAGGCTAGAGATAGGAGGGTGAGGAGACTTTTACTCACGAGGCCAACTACAAAATGGCAGACCACCAATACAGTACACATGTATTTTAATTTATTAATTCATGTAATTATACCACTCCACTCTTCAAAAACAGCTAACTAAATAAGGATTGTTGATAAACTGTCCTAAAAATATTTTGCAACAGAATAGGCAATGGTGTTCAAAATACTAATAATTAAGAACTCGAGGAACACACTACCTTTTCCCTGTTCTCTTCACCGGTGGATGTTACGACCGGTCTCCTCCTGCAACGACTCCACACCACGTCCCTCACACCTTGTCCAACTCTCATTAATTTCTTGATATCTCAAAGGAATTACATTGACTTACTATGAAACTGCCCACTTGGCACCCCAAAGGACAATCACAGAACTTATGTCTAATCACGGAGCGTAGCCAGGACAGTGGTCACCCCAATTCTCACAGGGAAAGCCATGATACATACTAGTATTAGTTGGACATTAGAACATTAGTTATATGTATTAGAGCATTCTACTGTTATCATTTGCCACCTGTCCTCCAATATTTTCCATACACCATATATATTATTTCATATCTCTCTCATCTCCTTTCTAGAGTGTACATTTTGAGGGCTTTGAGACGATCCCAATAGTTTAGGTGTTTTTCGTGTGTGTGCTGTATATATTCTCTGTATTCCCTTTATTTCATCAATATCACCTGCTCTGAAGGGGAAGCCGAGTATGGAGCAATACTCAAGGCAGAACAGCACCAGTAACTTCAATAGTATGAGCACTGTGATGGGATCCCTGGATTTGAAGGTTCTTATAATCCATCCTTTAATTTGTCTAGCTGATGCTATATTTGCTTTGTTATGCTTCCTGAATGTTAGGTCATTAGACATCATTATTCCCAAATCCTTTACATGTTGTTTTCGTATTATGGGCAGATTTCAGGAGGTAGTAAAACTGATGCAAAGAATTAAAGATCGATAGCTCTAACATCGCACATCATAAAAATCTTTGAAAGAATGCTAAGTAGTAAGATCACAAAACACATCTAATCACAG